>NW_027142155.1:2474074-2774074 GCF_036365525.1 Heterodontus francisci | reverse complement strand
AATGTGACAGTGATAGCGTGGATATGACACTGACTCAGGGACAGAAAGCAGAGAGAAGTGGTGAACAGACACTGTTCAGACTGGGGGAGGGGGAGTATACAGTGCTGTTTCTCAGAGGTCGGTATTGGAAACAGTGCTGCTCCTGACATATCGATCGATGTATAAATGACAGAGACGTTTATGTAAAAAAAAAACAATTCCAACTCTTGCAGATGACATGAAACTCATAACTAACGGTGGGAAAAATACAGACCACAGAATTATCCAACCACACAGAATTTTTTTTTTATTATTATGGACTCTATCCAACACAAATTTATTTCTCACTCTGTAATTTATTTGTGTGAGATTTTAGTGCGAATGGGTGCGTGAATGTGTAGCGTATATTTTTCTGATTTTATTTAGATCCAGTTTAGATTGTTAAGTATAATAAACTCACCTCTTGTTTAAACACGAGAAAACCTGTCTCATTGGTTCTTTCACGATCGCAATAAAGGTAAAAGGTAAAATATGCACTGAGGTGCTCAGCACATCCATTGTTAAAAAGGAAAAACCCCGTTGTGATCAAATAAAAGATAGGACAAGAAGGGAGCCTGGGACCCCTCCTCACCTGGCTGTATCAGAAATGTGGAGGTTCCAGGGATTGTAACGCAATGACAAACGAGAAATTAATAGTGGTAAAAATAATTGATCCTGAGAATAAAAATTTAAAATTTCAATGCAGATTTTATTGTGGTTTTCACTGCTACAGCACCAAAATGTCCTCATTCGAAGACAGTACCTTCTGATGCCAGAGTTTACGAATATATGAACATACGAATTAGGAGCAGGAGTAGGACACTCAGATATTCAATAAGATCATGACTAATCTGATTGTAACCTCGACTCTACATTCCCACCAACCCCTTATAACCTTTCAACCCCTTGCTTATCAAGAATCTATCTACCTCTGCCTGACAAATATTTAAAGACTCTGCTTTCACTGCCTTTTGAGGAAGAGATTTCCAAAGACTCACGACCCTCAGAGAAAAAATATTCTCCTCAACTCTATTTTAAATGGGTGACCCATTATTTTTAAATAGTGACCCTTAATTCTAGATACTCCCAGAACGGGAAACATCTTTTCCACATCCACCCTGTCAAGACCCCTCAGGATCATATATGTTTCAATCAATTCGCCTCTGACTCTTGTAAATTTCGGTGGATATAAGTCTCAAATGGCTGTAACAGTAATGTGGAGGTTCTAGAGATCGTAACCCAATGACAAACGAGCAATTGGAAGTGTCAGAGTCACCGAGTTAAACAGCAAAGAAACAGTCCCTTTGGCCCACTGTATTTGTGTCGGCTATCAAGCCTATCCATTCTAATCCCATTTTCCATCACTTGGCCCATAACCTTGTATGCTTTGGCGTTTCAAGTGCTCATCTAAATACTTCTTCAATGTTGTGAGTGTTCCTCCATCTACCACCCCTTCTGACAGTGTATTCCAGATTCCAACCACCCTCTGGGTGATTTCCTTTTCCTCAAATCCCCTCTAAACCTCGTGCCCCTTACTTTAAGTCAACTCTCTGGGTTACTGACACCGCCGCTATGGGAAAAACGTTTCTTCCTATCTACACTATCAATGTCCCTCATAATTTTGTATACCTCAATCATGTCCCACCCCCTCCCTCAGCCTTCTCTGCTCTAAGGAAAACAACCCGAGCTTATCCAGTCTCTCTTGATAGCTGAAATACTCCAGTCCATGCAACATCCTGGTGAATCTCCTCTGTACCCTCTCCAGTGCAATCACATCCTTCTTATAGTGTGGTGCCCAGAACTATACACAGTACTCCAGCTGTGGCCTTACTAGCGTTTTATACAGCTCCATCATAACCTCCCCACTCTTATATTCGATGCCTCAGCTAACAAAGGCAAGCATCTTATATGCCTTCCAAACCACCTGTGCTGCTGCCTTCGGCAATCGATGGACAAGTCCACCAATATCCCTCTGACATTCTGTACTTCCCAGCGTGCGACCATCCATTGTATATTCCCTTGCCTTGGTAGTCCGCCTAAAATGCATCACGACACATTTCTCAGGATTAAATTCCATTTGCCGCTGCTCTGCCCATCTTACCAGCCCGTCTATATCGTCCTGTAATCTAAGGCTTTCCTCCGCATTATTTATGACATCACCAATTTTTGCGCCATCTGTGAACTTACTGATCATACCTTCTACATTCACGTCTAAATTAGAGATGTACACTACAAACAGCAATGGTCCCAATACCGATCCCTGTGGTACACCACTGGTCACAGGCTTCCAATCACAAAAACAACCCTCGACCATCACCCTCTGCCTCATGCTAATAAGCCAATTTTGGATCCAATTTGCCAAATTGAGCTGGATCCCATGGGCCCCTTCCTTAGAAACATAGAAAATAGGAGCAGGAACAGGCAATTCGGCCCTTCAAGCCTGTTCCGCCATCCATTAAGATCATGGCTGATCATCCAACTCAGTAACCTGTTCCCGCTTCCCCGCTCCCCCCACCCCCCTCCATCTCCCTTGATCCTTTTCAACCCAAAAGTATATCTGACTCATTTTGAAAACAGACAATGTCTTGGCCTCAACCGCTTTCTGTGGTAGCGAATTCCACTGGCTCACCACTCTCAGGGTGATGAAAGTACTCCTCATCTCAGTCCTGAAAGGTTAAACCCTTATCCTTAGTCTATGACCCCTGGTTCTGGACTCCCCCACCATCGGGAGCATCCGTCCTGCATCTACACTTTTAGAATTTTATAGGTGTATATGAGATTCCCCCTCACTCTTCTGAACTCTTGTTAAATCCTAACCGACTCATGGATGACAGGTGAAATTGTGAGACCAGCTAAGAGGAAAAAGGAAGCATACATAAGGTCTAGGAGGTTGAAGAAAGACGAAGCTTTGAAAGAATATCGGGAATGTAGGACTGATCTGAAACGCAGAATTAAGAGGGCTAAAATGGGTCATGAAATATCTTTAGCAAACGGGGTGAAGGAAAATCCCAAAGCCTTTAATTCATATATAAGGAGCAAGAGGGTAACTAGAGAAAGGATTGGGCCACTCAAGGACAAAGGAGGAAAGTTATGCGTGGAGTCAGAGAAAATGGGTGAGATTCTAAACGAGTACTTTGCATCGGTATTCACCGAAGAGAGGGACATGACGGATGTTGAGGTTAGAGACAGATGTTTGATTACTCTCGGTCAAGTCGGCATAACGAGGGATGAAGTGTTGGGTATTCTAAAAGGCATTAAGGTGGACAAGTCCCCAGGTCCGGATGGGATCTATCCCAGGTTACTGAGGGAAGCAAGAAAGGAAATAGCTGGGGCCTTAACAGATATCTTTGCAGCATCCTTAAACACGGGTGAGGTCCCGGAGGACTGGAGAATTGCTAATGTTGTCCCCTTGTTTAAGAAGGGTAGCAGGGATAATCCAGGTAATTATAGTCCGCTGAGCCTGACGTCAGTGGTAGGGAAGCTGCTGGAGAAGATACTGAGGGATAGGATCTATTCCCATTTGGAAGAAAATGGGATTATCAGTGATAGGCAACATGGTTTTGTGCAGGGAAGGTCATGCCTTACCAACTTAATAGAATTCTTTGAGGAAGTGACAAAGTTGATTGATGAGGGAAGGGCTGTAGATGTCGTATACATGGACTTCAGTAAGGCATTTGATAAGCTTCCCATGGTAGCTGATGGAGAAAATGAAGTCGCATGGGGTCCAGGGTATACTAGCTAGATGGATAAAGAACTGGCTGGGCAACAGGAGACAGAGAGTAGCAGTAGAAGGGAGTTTCTCAAAATGGAGACGTGTGACCAGTGGTGTTCCACAGGGATCCGTGCTGGGACCACTGTTGTTTGTGATATACATAAATGATTTGGAGGAAAGTATTGGTGGTCTGATTAGCAAGTTTGCAGACGACACTAAGATTGGTGGAGTAGCAGATAGTGAAGGGGACTGTCAGAGAATACAGCAGAATATAGATAGTTTGGAGAGTTGGTCAGAGAAATGGCAGATGGAGTTCAATCAGGGCAAATGCGAGGTGATGCATTTTGGAAGATCCAATTCAAGAGTGAACTATACAGTAAATGGAAACGTCCTGGGGAAAATTGATGTACAGAGAGATTTGGATGTTCAGGTCCATTGTTCCCTGAAGGTGGCAACGCAGGTCAATCGAGTGGTCAAGAAGGCACACGGCATGCTTTCCTTCATTGGACGGGGTATTCAGTGCAAGGGTTGGCAGGTCATGTTACAGTTGTATCAGACTTTGGTTCGGCCACATTTGGAATACTGTTGCAGTTCTGGTCGCCACATTACCAAAAGGATGTGGATGCTTTGGAGAGGGTGCAGAGGAGGTTCACCAGGATGTTGCCTGGTATGGAGGGCGCTAGCTATGAAGAGAGGTTGAGTTGATTAGGATTATTTTCATTAGAAAGACGGAGGTTGAGGGGGGACCTGATTGAGGTGTACAAAATCATGAGAGGTATAGACAGGGTGGATAGCAAGACGTTTTTTCCCAGAGTGGGGGATTCAATTACTAGGGGTCACGAGTTCAAAGTGAGAGGGGAGAAGTTTAGGGGGGATATGCGTGGAAAGTTCTTTACGCAGAGGGTGGTGGGTGCCTGGAACGCGTTGGCAGCGGAAGTGGTAGATGCGGGCACGATAGCGTCTTTTAAGAAGTATCTAGACAGACATGAATGGGCAGGAAGCAAAGAGATACAGAACCTTAGAAAATAGGCGACAGGTTTAGATAGAGGATCTGGATCTGCGTAGGCTTGGAGGGCCGAAGGGCCTGTTCCTGTGCTGTAATTTTCTTTTTTCTTTGTTCTTTGTTCACCGAGGCCCTGTACAATTGCCGCAAGACATCCCTGCTCCTGTACTCGAATCCTCTCGCGATGAAGGCCAACATACCATTTGCCTTTTTTTACAGCCTGTTGCACCTAAATGCTTACCTTCAGCGACTGATGTACGGGAATACCCAGCTCTCGTTCCATATTCCCCTCTCTCAGTTTATAGCCGTTCCATATTCCCCTCTCTCAGTTTATAGCCGTTCAGATAATAATCTGCCTTCCTGTTTTTGTTACCGAAGTGGATAACCTCACATTTATCCATATTATGCTGCATCTGACATGCATTTGCCCACTCATTCAACTTTTCCAAATCACCCTGAAGCCACTCAGCATCCTCCTCACAACTCATCCTCCCACTCAGTTGTGTGTCACCTGCATATTTGTACATATTACATTTAGTTCCCTCATCTAAATCATCAATATATATTGTGAATAGCTGGGTTCCCAGCACCAATCCCTGCGGTACCCAACTAGTCACTGCCTGTCATTCAGAAAGAGACCCGTTTATCACTACTCTTTGTTTCCTGTCTGACAACCAATTTTCTATCCATCGCAATACACTACCTCCAATCCCATGTGCTTTAATTTTAGACGCTGCACTCTTATGTGGGACTTTGTCGAAAGCCTTCTGAACGTCCATATAAACCATATCCACTGGCTCCCTCTCATCAACTCTACTAGTTACATCCTGGAAGAATTCTAGTAAATATGTCAAGCATGATTTCCCTTTCGTAAATCCGTGCTGCCTCTGTCCGATTCTCGCACTGTTCTGAAAGTGCTGTACTATAAAACCTTTGAGAATGTGCTATCGAATTTTCCCCACTACCAACGTCAGGCTGCCTGGTATATAATTCCATGTTTTCTCTCTACCTCCCTTTTTAAAATAGTGTGGTTACATTATCTATCCTCCAATCTGTAGGAACTGCTTCAGAGTCTATAGAATCTTGAAAGATGATCACCAATGCATCCACTATTTCTAGGGTCACTTCCTTAAGTACACCGGGACTTCTTAAGTACTTCTTAACCCTAGTCCCATGCGGGACCTTATCAAAAATCCTCATCTACACATCTGGTCACCTGCTTGAAAGATTCAGTCAAATTTTGAGATATGATCTCCCTCTGACAAAACCTGACTATCCCTGATTAATCCCTGCCTCTTCATGTGGAGATTAATCCTGTCTGTCAGATTTTTTCTCCAGTAGATTCCCTACCAATGATGTTAGACTCACTGGCCTGTAATTACATGATTTATCCCTGCTTCTTGAATAATGGTAACACATTCACTATTCGCCAGTCCTCTGGCACCTCTCCTGTGGCCAGAGAAGTGGTAAAAACAATTGACTCTGAGAAAAAGAAATCATTTCATTGCAGATTTTATTGGGGTTTTCACTGCTGGAACACTAAAATTTCCACATTCGAAGCCAGTACCTTCTGAAGCCAGAGCATACGAACATATGAACATAGGAATTAAGAGCAGGAGTAGGCCACTCGGCCCCTCGAGCCTTCTCTGCCATTCAATAAGATCATGGCTAATCTGACTGCAAACTCGACTCCACAATCCCACTTACCCCGATATCCTTTCACCCTCTTTCTTATCAAGAATCTATCTACCTCTGCCTTCAAAAATATTTAAAGACCCTGCTTCCACTTCCTTTTGAGGAAGAGAGTTCCAAAGACCCACGACCCTCTGTGAGAAAGCAATTCTCCTCTTTCCTATTTTAAAAGGGCGACCCCTTATTGTTCAATAGTAACCCCGAATTCTAGATTCTCTCACAAGAGGAAACATCCTTTCCACATCCACCCTGTCAAGATCCCTCAGGATCATAAATGTTTCAATCAAGTCGCCTCATACTCTTCTTTCTGCAGCGGATACAAGCCTAGCCTGCCCATTCTTTCTTCATAAGACAATCCACCCATTTCAGGTATTAGTCTCGTAAACCTTTCCTGAACTGATTCCAATGCATTTGCATCCTTCCTTACATAAGGTGACCAATATTGTACACAGTCCTCCAGTTGTGATCTCACCAATGCCCTGTATAGCTGAAGCATAATCTCCTTACTTTTGTATTCAGTTCCCCTCACAATCAACAACATTGCATCAGCTTTCCAAAGGAATTGCTGTACCTGCATACTAGCCTTGTGCGATTCGTGCACTAGGACACCCAGATCCCTCTGCATCTCAGAGCTCTGCAATCTCTCTCCATTTAGATAATATGCTTCTTTTCACTCTTTCTGTCAAAATGAACAATTTCCCACTTTCCCACATTGTACTCCATTTGCCCACCCACTTAACCTATCTATATTCCTTTGTAGCCTCCTTATGTCCTCTTCACAACTTACTGCCCTATCTATCTTTGTGTCATCAGCAAATTTAGAAACCATACCTTCGGTCCCTTCATCCAAATCATTTATATAAATTGTAAAAAGTTGAGGCCCCAGCACAGATCCCTGTGGCAAACCACTCGTTACATCTTGCCAACCAGAAAATGACCCATTTTTGCCTACTTTGTTTCCTGTTTGCGAGCAGGACTCGGAGGGCGAAGTTCCAGAGTGGTGAATATATAAAAAAACCTATCTCGGGGATTCGTGGAGCAGACTCGGAGGGCGAAGTTCCAGAGCGTTGAGTATGTAAAAAAACCTATCTCGGGGATTCGTGGAGCAGACTCGGAGGGCGGAGATCCAGAGCATTGAGTATGTAAAAAAACTTATCTCGGGGATTCGCGGAGCAGAATCGGAGGGCGGAGTTCCAGAGCATTGAGTATGTAAAAAAACCTATCTCGGGGATTCGTGGAGCAGACTCGGAGGGCGAAGTTCCAGAGCGTTGAGTATGTAAAAAAACCTATCTCGGGGATTCGTGGAGCAGACTCGGAGGGCGAAGTTCCAGAGCGTTGAGTATGTAAAAAAACCTATCTCGGGGATTCGTGGAGAAGACTCGGAGGGCGGAGTTCCAGTGCGGTGAGTATATAAAAAAACCTATCTCGGGGATTCGCGGAGCAGACTCGGAGGGCGGAGATCCATGTCGTTGGATTCACAGAGTCCGTTCGCTCGGGTGGGAAAAAAAAACTGAAAAAGTGAAGTCACAGGAAAGCTGTGACCTGATTGGCTGGTAGGGAATCTGCACCGAATTTGAAAATAAAACTAATAAAATTTGATTAAAACACTGATTAACTAATTAATAAGTAGAGTAACTAAACCAGAGGGAGGAGATTACTGTATTTAGACAGCATTTAATATTTATTGTAAAAAGTTAGGACCAGGGACCACATAGTGAAGTGTATCATAATTTAGTAAGGATTTAATAAGTATTTATTTATTTTATATCAATTAACTAATTAGTGATAGAAATGTCAGTTAGAGGGGTGAAGTGCTTCACCTGAGAGATGTGGGAGGTCCGTGACACTTCCAGCGTTCCGGGCGACGACATCTGCAGGAAGTGTACCCAGTCGCAGCTCCTCACATACCACATGGATCAGTTGGAGCGGCAACTGGATGCACTTAGGAGCATGCAGGTGGCTGAAAGCGTCATAGACAGAAGTTTTAGTGAAGTGGTTACACCCAAGGTGCAGGCAGATAGATGGGTGACCGTTAGCAGGGGCAGGCAGTAAGTGAAGGATTCCCCTGTGGCTATCCCCCTCTCTAACAAGTATACCGTTTTGGATACTGTTGGGGGGGATGGCCTATCAGGGGGAAACAGCAGCGGCCAGAGCCGTGGCACCACGGCTGGCACTGTTGTTCAGCAGGGCGGGACAAAGCGCAGAAGAGCAATAGTTATAGGGGACTCTATAGTCAGGGGCACAGATAGGCGCTTCTGTGGACGTGAAAGAGACTCCAGGATGGTATGTTACCTCCCTGGTGCCAGGGTCAAGGATGTATCTGAACAGATAGGGGGCATTCTGAAGGGGGAGGGTGAACAGCCAGAGGTGGTGGTACACATCGGTACCAACGACATAGGCAGGAAGAGTGATGAGGTCCTGCAGTGGGATTTTAGGGAGTTAGGTAGTAAGTTAAAAAACAGGACCTCCAGGGTTGTAATCTCTAGATTACTCCCTGTGCCACGTGCTAGTGAGGCTAGAAATAGGAAGATAGTGCAGCTAAACACGTGGCTGAGCAGCTGGTGTAGAAGGGAGTGTTTCAGATATCTGCATTATTGGGCTCTCTTCAGGGACAGATGGGACCTGTACAAGAAGGACGGGTTGCATCTAAACTGGAGGGGCACACATATCCTGGCTGCAAGGTTTGCTAGCGTCACTCGGGAGGGTCTAAATTATTGTGGCAGGCGGGTGGGAACCAGAGCAGTAGGACAGCTAGTAAAGTAAATGAGGAGGACATAGTAAATAAGGCCAGTAGGACTTAGAGGAACAGCAGGCAGGGAGATGTGACTGTGCACAGCGGGACTGGTGGCCTGAAGTGCATTTGTTTCAACGCGAGAAGTATAACAGGTAAGGCAGATGAAATTAGAGTTTAGACTAGTACTTGGAAATATGATGTTGTTGCTATTACAGAGTCTTGGTTAAGGGAGGGGCAGGATTGGCAGCTAAATGTTCCAGGCTTAAGAAGCTTCAGGCGGGATTGAGGGGGATGTAAAAGGGGTGGGGGAGTTGCATTACTGGTTAAGGAGAATATCACAGCTGTACTGTGGGAGGACACCTCAGAGGGGTCATGCAGCGAGGCAATATGGGTGGAGCTCAGGAATAGGAAGGGTGCAGTCACGATGTTGGGGGATAACTACAGGCCTCCCAACAGCCAGCGGGAGGTAGAGGAGCAGATATGTAGACAGATTTTGGAATGATGTAATGGTAACAGGGTTGTAGTGGTACGTCATTTTAACTTCCCCAATATTGACTGGGACTCACTTAGTGCTAGGGGCTTGGATGGGGCAGAGTTTGTGAGGAGCATCCAGGAGAGATTCTTGAAACAGTATGTAGATAGTCCAACCAGGGATGGGGCCATTCTGGACCTGGCATTGGAGAATGAGCTCGACCAGGTGGTTGAAGTTTCAGTGGGGGAGCATTTCGGGAGCGGTGACCATAATTCCATAAGTTTTAAGGTACTTGTGGATAAGGACAAGAGTAGTCCTCGGTGAAGGTGCTAAATTGGGGGAAGGCTAATTATAACAATATTAGGCAGGAACTGAAGAATTTAGATTGGGGGCAGCTGTTTGAGGGTAAATCAACATCTGACATGTGGGAGCCTTTCAAGCGTCAGTTCATTAGAATCCAGGACCAGCATGTTCCTGTGAGGAAGAAAGACAAGTTTGGCAAGTTTCGGGAATTTTGGATAACACGGGATATTGTGAGCCTAGTCAAAAAGAAAAAGGAAGCATTTGTAAGGGCTGGAAGGCAAGGAACAGCAGAAGCACTTGAGGAACATAAGGACAGTAGGAAGGAACTTAAGCAAGGAGTTAGGAGGGCTAAAATGGGTCATGAAAAGTAATTGGCGAACAGGATTAATGAAAATCCCAAGGCTTTTTATACATATATAATGAGCAAGAGGGTAACCAGGGAAAGGGTTGGGCAACTCAAGGACAGAGATGGGAATCTATGCGTGGAGCCAGAGTAAATGGGTGAGGTGCTAAATGAGTACTTTGCATCAGTATTCACCAAGGAGAAGGACTTGGTGGATGATGAGCCGAGGGAAGGGAGTGCAGATAGTCTCAGTTATCTCATTATCAAAAAGGAGGAGGTGTTGGGTGTCTTGCAAAGTATTAAGGTAGATAAGACCCCGGGGCATGATGGGATCTACCCTAGAATACTGAGGGAGGCAAGGGAAGAAATTGCTGGGGCCTTGACAGAAATCTTTGCATCCTCACTGGCTACAGGGGAGGTCCCAAAGGACTGGAGAATAGCCAATGCTGTTCCTTTGTTTAAGAAGGGGGGTAAGGATAATCCAGGAAATTATAGGCCGGTGAGCCTTACGTCAGTGGTAGGGAAACCATTAGAGAGGATTCTTTGGGACAGGATTTCCTCCCATTTGGAAACAAACGAACTTATTAGCGAGAGGCAGCATGGTTTTGTGAAGGGGAGGTCGTGTCTTACTAATTTGATTGAGTTTTTTGAGAAAATGACGAAGATGATTGATGAGGGAAGGGCGGTGGATGTTGTCTGTATGGACTTTAGTAAAGCCTTTGACAAGGTCCCGCATGGCAGACTGGTGCAGAAGGTGAAGTCACACGGGATCAGAGGTGAGCTGGCAAGATGGATACACAACTGGCGTCGTCACAGAAGACAGAGGGTAACAGTGGGTGGGTGTTTTTTTGAATGGAGGGATGTGACAAGTGGTGTTCTGCAGGGATCATTGCTGGGACCTTTGCTGTTTGTAGTACATATAAATGACTTGGAGGAAAATGTAGCTGGTCTGATTAGTAAGTTTGCAGATGACACAAAGGTTGGTGGAGTTGCAGATAATGATGAGGATTGTCAGCGGATACAGCAGGATATAGATCGGTTGGAGACTTGGGCAGAGAAATGGTACATGGAGTTCAATCCAAACAAATGTGAGGTAATGCATTTTGGAAGGTCTAATGCAGGTGGGAGGTATTCAGCAAATGGCAGAACCCTTAGGAGTATTGATAGGCAGAGAGATCGGGGCGTACAGGTCTACTGGTCACTGAAAGTGGCAACGCAGGTGGATAAGGTAGTTAAGAAGGCATATGGCATGCTTGCCTTCATCGGTCGGGGCACAGAGTATAAAAATTGGCAAGTCATGTTGCAGCTGTACAGAACCTTAGTTAGTCCACACTTAGAATATTGTCTGCAATTCTGGTCGCCACACTACCAAAAGGACGTGGAGACTTTGGACAGGGTACAGAGGAGGTCTACCAGGATGTTGCCTGGTCTGGAGGGCATTAGCTATGAGGAGAGGTTGGAAAAACTCGGATTGTTTTCACTGGAACGATGCAGGTGGAGGGGCGACATGATAGAGGTTTACAAAGTTATGAGCGGCATGGACAGAGTGGATAGTCAGAAGCTTTTTCCCAGGGTGAAAGATTCAGTTACTCGGGGACATAGGTTTCAGGTGCGAGGGGCAAAGTTTAGAGTGGATGTGCGAGGCAAGTTTTTGACACAGAGGGTGGTGAGTACCTGGAACTTGCTGCCAGGGGAGGTGGCAGAATAGCGACGATTAAGAGACATCTTGACAAAAATGTGACTGGGAAGGGAATAGAGGGATATGGGCCCCGTAACTGCAGAAGGTGTTAGTTTCGGCAGGCATCAAGATTGGCGCAGGCTTGGAGGGCCGAATGGCCTGTTCTTTTGCTGCACTGTTCTTTGTTCTTTGTTCTTGTTCAATCCTCTGTCAATGCCAGTGTGTTACCCCCTACACTGTAAGCTTTTAATTTCCACATTAACCTTTGATCTGGCACCTGATCAAATGCTTCCTGGAAATCTAAGTACAGTACATCCACTGGTTCCCCTTTCTCCACAGTACATGTTACTACTTCGAAGAACTCCAACAAATTGATTGAACACGATTTCCCTTTCAGAAGACCATGCTGACTCTGCCTGATTACTTTGATTTTTTTTCTAACTGTCTGCGATTACGTTTTTAATAATTACGTCTCACATTTCCCGCAAGAGAGATGTGAAGCAAACTGGCCTGTAGTTTCTGTCTCCCTCCCTTTGTGAATAAAGGAGTTACATTGGCAAAAAAGAGTTACATACAGAGTGAAGTAACTCGGGACATGTTAAAAGCTCTCTCTGTTGAAAAGTTGAGTAATGTAGCTGGACAGTTAGGGATTACTCTCTGTCCAAAAGCTAGGAAACCCGAAATCCTAAGACTTGTGGCCAACCAGTTTTCACTTGAAGCTGAATACTCAAACAGGTTTAGATCACTAACAGGTTGGGTAATGTTCGCTAAGGTAAAACTAGAACAGAATAGACTCGAATTAGAATTCCAGATAGAGCGAGAAATATAGAGTGATTGTCAAGAAAGGGAAGAAAATAAGAGTGTTCCAGAAGGAGAAGGAGGAAAGGGAGTTAAGGCGGCTCAAACAACTAGAGGAAGACCCAGTACACCGAGTGAAGACACAGCTAGTGAGGGAGCTGCCCCTCGCCCAGGTCAATGTGCTGATCTCTTAAAGTTCACCCAGTTCATTCTAAAGTTGAATGAGGAGGATGTGGCAGAATTTTTCATCACTTTTGAAAAGCTTGCCAAGCAGCTGAAATGGCTGGCAGAGAACTAGATACTGTTTTTACAAAACAAAGTAACAGGAAAAGCCCATGAGGTTTATTCATTGTTGTCAGATGAAAGTTCATCAGATTATGCGATAACTAAAAATTCTATCTTGGGCGCATATGAGATAGTACCACAGGTGTACCAGCAAAAATTCCAAACCCTCTGAAAGCAGCCTGACTAAACTGCCTCGAGTCTGAATGAGTTAAGCAGCTTAGGAACATAGGAGCAGAAGTAGGCCATTCAGCCCATTAAGCCTGCTCTGCCATTCAATATGATAGTGGCTGATCATCCACTTCAATGCCTTTTTCCCACATTATCCCCATATCCCTCTCTGTCAGTGGTACTTAGAAATCTGTCAATCTCTACTTTAAGCAGACTCAATCACTGAGCTTCCACAACTCTCTGGAGCAGAGAATTCCGAAAGTTCACAATCCTCTGTGTAAAGAAATGTCTCCTCAGCTCAGTCCTAAGTGGCTTCCGTCTTATTTTGAAAGTGTGTCTGCTGATTCTAGTCTCCCTAACCTTGGGGAACATATTACCTACATCTACCCTGTCTATCCCTTTAAATATTTTGTAGGTTTCAAAGAGATACCCTCTCATTCTTCGAAACTCTAGAGACTACACGCCCAGTTTGCCCAATCACTCTTCATAGGGCAGTCCTTCCATCCCAGGAACAAGTCTGGTGAACCTTTCTTGCATTCCCTCGATGGCAATAATATCCTTCCTAGGGTAAAGGGACCAAAACTGCACACAGTACTCCAGGTGAGGTCTAACCAAGGTTCTGTACAATTGAAGTAAGCCTTCACTACTTCTGTACTCAAATATTATTGCTTGCTGAACCTGCTTGTTTGTCTTTAGTGACTTATTGACGACGGGGGGCGTTCAGAACTAGCTGCAGTCGTTTTGTGGTGACACAACCACACATGTTTCCCCCACTGCTTGATATAAATTCTGACAGTATGTACGTGTATAACAGTTTGACCGAGTACCTACCTCTGTGGGAAGTGAGAGGTTTTGTGTCAGCAGATGGCAAACCTTTTCCATCTGCCCCATTACTGCAGAGAATAGTAGATGCAGCGAGGAAAGGGGAAAGGATTACAGAAAATACTATGATATATTGACCTATGTTGTGAAAATTGGAAAGGAGATAATTGGGACAACTTTGTCTAAGTGTAGTCTGGAAAACCAGGTGGTCATGTGTCCTCACCACAGAGGTAGGTACTCGGTCAAACTGTAACACACGGACATACTGTCAGTATATATATATATATACATATAAAACAGCAGAATAGAAGTGTGGATTTAATACCACTGTAAATTGCACCATGGAAACTAGGAAGGCATTATCAGGTTAACCCATGTGGCCTATAAGGGAAAGGGGAGATATTGCTTAACCACCACGATGAAGGAGTACCAGTATGGACATAACCGGATTTGTCTGGTGAGGAAAAGTACGTTTCTTTTTTACCCACAAATACCAACTAGAGTAGAGAAGATAGATTTGTAGAATACAGAAAAGAAAGACAGAAACGATAACTGTTACACAAAGTGTAAAGGACGACTTGATAAATTACCTCCGGGAATATGAATATACTATTCAGCCATTGCCCATACGTTTGGGTCAAGAGAGGCAGCAACTAGAAACCATTGCTGTAGTGTACTACAATCTGGAACAACAGTGGAAGATAATACAAGATGAGATTGACGAGATAAATGATTCTACCTGGTGGGAGGGCTTATGGAACTTGGGGTCAAACGTGCAGATACACCCCTGGTTTACAATTATTTCCCATGTCCTGATAGTTGTTTCGGGTATCATGGTGATATATGTGACATACTTAATTCGGAAACTTAAGAAATTGATTAAGGAATGTGCGAGGATGTATGAACACAGGCTGGACAGCTACCTTAAAGGCAATCAGTATTCAAACTTGTTCTATAAAAAGATAGACAATGAAATATGTAACACGAGGGTAGTTTTATAACTATTGGTAGATACTTAAAATGAATTAATGAATGACAAATGTATTCTACAAATTAAATTGCGACTGTATTATGATCACACAAGTGATTAATTATGTAACAATGATGTTTAAATTGTGCTTTCTTTAACATTACACTACTTAGGATATTGCGTTAACAATGAAATTGTAATTGCACAAGTGTACTACCTAAGAGACAGGAGAATGTGATCCCTTGTGCATAGCTCTGCAGGATCAAAGGAGGGCGGGGAGGGCTGTAGACTCAGTAAAAACACATAAGAACTTCGTTGAAACAAAGGGACTCGTTACACAACAATGCACAAAGTTTTGAAACATCGTGGGGGCTGGATAGAAAGGAGCACAGCAAACAGATGGCCAAGGAATTGCAGACAGTACAGAAAAACAGGCTGAAACAAGAGAGAGATTCTACCAGACAGTATCCTTGCACAAACCAGATAAAAGAGTTGCTATGGACACGAGATATGATTAGACTCACAGTAGACAATGGCTGAAACTGGTGACGGCACGAGAGCCCCAGGGATGAACAGTCAAGAAGGTTCCCTGTGTCAAGGACTCAGAGAACAAAAGGGCAGCCGATAGTCTGAGACTGATCACCTCGTGACTTGACGGGTAGTATAACGTGCAAGTATTTAGTGCTTGTACCTGATGATTTAATGGGTGAATAAACATTGATATCCCTTCCACCAGTCCGCTTCTGTGAATTCTTTAAGAGAAAGTGCAAATTAGGCACAACAAGGATCTGCTAGCTCTATATAGGGTCTTACCAGGAACATTAAAAGAAGCAACACCAAGAGAGAAAATTACACAACCAGTAACAAAATTAGCAATGCTTCATAGAGTTTACAGCCTTTATCAAAGACTCACCAGGAGTAACAACAACAGCAAAGAGGGATGAGAAAATGACAGGGGCAGTAATTCAGTTAAACACGGTTTATAGAATTAATAGCTGGATAAAGAGTCTTACCAGGAACACCAACAATAGCGAGAAAGGGATAGTAAATATATTGAATAACCTGAAGAGCTAAAAAGATCCGATAGTCTAATGAGTACATGTCATAATATGTGGAAAGATCGTCAAATTGCCAGATTAAACTCCTGTCCATTGTTGAAACATTCCCATCGATTGTTTTCAGATTCTGACCCATTGTTGTAACATTCCCATCTATTGTTCTCAGATTCTGACCCATTGTTGTAACATTCCCATCTACTGTTCTCAGATTCTGATCTATCCTCTCCCTCTGTCTGGAGCTGTTGGTCCCTCTTACTGCCGGGTTTGATGCTCCTGTTGACACTATGTGATAATACATTGAAATGACTCCCATATTAATAGAAGATGGAAACCCTCCAGTGAAACAATTAGGGTCCATGGAGACTGACATTAATTCCGGTCACTGAACAAACAGGTTCAGTTAACCCCTTTCAGTCCAGCACTGTTTGTACCACAATAAAGTAGAACATTTATCCTGTCTGGATGGGATGTATGAGAGATGCTGAGGGAAGGAAAGGTGGGAATAGCGGAGGCACTGGACAGAATCATTCAATCCTCCTTGGATATAGGAGTTGTGACAGAGGGCTGGAGGGTTGTAAATGTTACACCCTACTTGAAAAAAAGGAGAGATTGAGTAAACACCGTATTTACTGACCAGACAGTTTAATATCACTGATGGGGAAATTTCATAACCCAGGACAAATATATTCATTGCTTTGAAAAACATGGAATAATAAATAGACAGCAGGAAGGATATGGTGATGTCAAAGCATGACTGGCAAACCTCAACAACAACTTATATTTATATAGTGCTTTTAATGTTATAAAACATGCCAAAGTACTTCACAGGATCATTATGAAGCAAAGTATGACACTGAGACACAACAGGCGATATTAGATCAGATGTCCAAAAGCTTGAACAACGAGATAGGTTTTAAGGAGTACCTGAAAGGAGGAAAGCGAGACGGAAAGGCGGTGACCGTAGCAGAGTGGGACTATTACCAAAATTGTAATACTGAGGCTCAGGCTGATTCTCTGAGGACATGGGTTCAAATCCCACCGTGGTAACTGGTGCAATTTAAAATTCAATATGTGCTAAAATTCAATTAATTAATACAAATCTGCATTTGAAAACTATTCTCAGCAATGGTTCCATGATGCTATCATTGATCGTCATAAAAAAAACAGCCTGGCTTACTGATGTTCTTCAGCAATGGAAATCTGCCATCCTTATACGGTCTGGCCTCCATGTGACTCCAGACCCACAACAATGTGGTTGACTCTAAACTGAATTCTGAAAGGTCCAGCAAACCATTCAGTCATCAAGGGCAATTAGAGATGGGCAAAAAATGCTGGCCTTGTCAGTGACACCCACATCCCATGAACGAATGAAAAAAAAACAGTGCAGTGAGGATATTCCAGAACTTTGGGCCTAGGCAGCTGAAGACCTAGTCGCCAGTGGTGCAGTGATTAAAATCCGGGTGCACAAGAGGCCGGAATTAGAGGAGCACATATATCTCGGTGGGTTGTGGAGGTGGAGGAGATTACAGAGATATGGGGCGGGGGGCGAGGCCATGGAGGGATCTGAAAACAAGGATAAGAATTTTAAAATCAAGACATTGCTTGACTGGGAGACAATGTCGGTCAGTGATAGATGAACGGGACTTGGTGTGAGCTAAGACATGGGCAGCAGAGTTTTGGATGACCTCAAATTTACAGAGAGTAGAATTTGGGAGATCAGCCAGGAGTGAGTTGGATTAATCACATGTAGATGTGACGAATGCATGAATGAGGTTTCAGCAGCAGATGGGCTGAGACAGGGGTGAAGTCGGGTGATGTTACTGAGATGGAAATAGGCGGCTGTAATGATATCCTGAAAATGAGGTTAAAGATCATTTTGTGGTGAAATGTGACACCAAGGTTGCAAACAGACTGTCTGAATCTCAGATTGTTAGCAGGGAGAGGGATGGAATCAATAGCAAGGAAGCAGAGTTGGAGTGGGGAGTGAAAACAATGGCTTCAGTCTTCCCAATATTTAATTGGAGGAAATTTCTGCTCATCCAGTACTGGATGTCGGATAAGCAGTCTGATAATTTAACAACAGTGGAGGAGTGGAGAGCGGTGGTGCTGAGTTAAATTTGATGGCGTTCTTTGATAAAACAATGGAGAAGGTTGCTGAGGGTGGTCTGATTAAAGTTATAGATATGGATTTTCAAAAGGTGTTTGATCAAGTGACATTCAAGAGACAGGTTAGGAAATCTGAACCCTATGGTTTAAAGGGACAGTGACAGTGTGGATATAACATTGGCTAATGAACAGTAAACAGAGAGAAGTGGTGAAAGGTTGTTGTTCAGACTCGATGGGAGTAGACAGTGGTGTTCCCTCGGGCTCGGTATTAGGACCACTGCTTTTTTTGCTCTTGTAGAACCCGGGGTGGGTAGGGCAGAGCCCCCTACTCCTCCCACTTTACAGAGCTTTCCCTATTTGCAGCCTCCGCTCTATTTGTTGGTCGTGTAACAGACCCAGAGACACTGTAACTACAGTCCACATACCTTGTCCACAGTTGGGTTACCAAATCCTCTATCCTCCCTGAATGTGTGCAGCAGCTCACAACACACCTCCAGAAAACCATCCACAGCACCTCCACTAACTTTACAATCGCAGAAGTAAGTCAAAAGCCCCTCACCTGTAAGTTGGTTGCCTGGTCCTTTTAAATAACACTAGAAGGGATTCCTTATGCTGCTGAATGTATGTTCAGCTGAGAATGACTAACACAGGTGGTCAGTGGACATGCACAGACCAAGTTTCAAAGACGTACATCAAAGCTGCTGGAATGACTGATTGACGTCAATTCAGACCCCTCCTCACACTACAGACACACACAGGTTACACCCACGCTATCACCCCGGCCAGCCTGGGTGTCCTGTACAATGTGCTGGATGTGACCGGCAGTACAGCTCACACCATTTTGTGGATCCAAACTTCCGCAACACCAGTAGAGCAGGAGAGATGAAATGTGTGGGCAGGGAGAGAGAAAGAGGGAAAGAAACTCACTTTAAAAATGGAATTATAAAAAGACTTTAAGATTAACAAGTTTCAGGAATATTGGAAATGGACAGGGGATTGAGATATCAGAGGGGTGAGGACATGAGGGGATTTGATCACATGATTGGACTATTAAAATTGAGGTGTTACCGAAACAAGAGCCAATGTAGGTCAGTGAGCACAGGGATGTTGGGTGAACAGAATTTGGTGTAAATTAGAAGATTGCAGCAGAGTTTTAGATGACCACAAGGTTACAGATCGTAGAATGTGGGAGAGCAGCCAGGACTGTGTTAGAATAGTCAAGTCTCGAGGTAACAAACGCATGGATGAGGGTTTCAGCAGCAGATGAGCTGAGCTCTCTCTCTCTCTGTTTCTCTCTCTGTCGCCCTCACCTACTCTATCCCACAATCAGAATCTTACGTTTCAATCAAGTCGCCTTTTCATCTTCTAAACTCCAACTGATATAAGCCTAGCCTGTCCAACCTTTCCTCATAAGACAACCCACCCATTCCAGGTATTAGTCTAGTAAACATTCTCTGTACTGCTTTCAACACATTTACATCCTCCTTAAATAAGGAGACCAGTAAGCTACACAGAACTCCAGATGTGGTCTCACCAATGTCCTGTATAAATGAAACATAACCTCCATACTTTTGTATTCAATTCCTTCTGTAATACATGATAACATTCGATTAGTTTCCGAATTGCCTGTTGTACCTGCATAATAACCTTATACAATTCATGCACTAAGACACCCAGTTCCTCTGCATCGTCCAGCTCTGCAATCTCTCACCATTCAGATAATATGTTTCTTTTATATTCTTCCTATAAAATGGACAATTCCACATTTTCCCTCGTTATCCTCCATTTGCCACATCTTTGCCCACTAACCTAAGCTACCTATATCCCTTTGTAGCCCACTTATGCCCTCTTGACAACTTTCGTTCCTTTCTGTTTTTGTGTCATCAGAAAATTTAGCAACCATACCTTGAGTCCCTTCATCCAAGTCATTCATATAAATTGTAAAAAGTTACGTCCCCAGCACTGATCTCTGTGGCACACGACTCGTTACATCTTACCAAACAGAAAATGACCCATTTTGCCTACTCTCTGTTTTCTGTTGGATAGCCAATTTTCTATCCATGTCAATATGTTACCCCCTAACACCATTAGCATTTAGTTTCTGCAATGACCATTGATGTGACACGTTATCAAGTGTCTTCTGGAAATCTAACTACATTACATCCAACGGTCCCCCTTTATCCACAGAACATGTAATTTCTTCAAAGAACTCCAATAAATTAGTTAAACCAGATTTTCCTTTCACAAAAGCAAGCTGACACTGCTTGATCACTTTGAATTTCTCTACGTGCTCTGCTATAAATGTCCATAATAACAGCTTCTAACATCTGATCCATAGCCAGAAAACCTTTGTCACCAGTCACAGGTCGTATGTCCACTATGTCTATTCTGATACTGTGCTGTATTTGAACTGTTACTCCTCAATAAACTGCTTGTGACCCTTCGACCATCTTTTGGGTAATCTGTAACCCTGGATCAGATCGTACAGTGGTATAGGAGAGGGAACAGAGTTCATGTCAAAGTCCTGCCTCCCTTTTCTATAATGGACAGGGACTACTGGGCAGTAATGTGCTCAAAGGTTATCAGCAGTAATTGATTATCCCTGTATTTGTATATTTTAGAACATTAAAACATACCCCTACTCTGGTGTCCAGTGTACCCTCAATATTCATGATTAAAATATCAGAGGAGTGTGAACCAGACACCTCTGATCACCCTGAGGTACAGGTGATTCTCGAGTCGGTCCTGAGTGTATTCACAACCCATAAAGATAACTGTGGAAACATGAGCAGACCGGAAGAAATTAACTGACCATTGCATGATCCATGAAGCAGTATTCATACCGAGCTGAGATTATATCATATATTCCAGACATCATCAATCATTGTTATACCAGGGTGTAGTTCACAAAGACACATTCACTACTAACTGCCCGATTTGACCGGTTAGAAAACCGGAAAGCAGCGGGTGACTATTGACCATCACAAACACAACTCAGTCACCCCAGTGTGAACCTGGTTGTCTGAGAGACACCCACCCTACTCTCCCGGATTCCCAGCAGGAGGGGTGTCTTCAGCACCCTGGATATCTCTAATAGTTATTGGAGTATCCCAGTAAAACTAGGGAAACAAATTAAATTCACATTTAGTTCTGAGGACCAGAGATACACCTGGACATGTCTGTCACAAGGGGATCCATAATAACCCCACTATTTTACACAAACGTATCGCCGGGGCCCTTATGAGTTTTTCAGTCTTCCTGCTCTCTGCAATATGTCGATGATCTCCTCCTCATCACCACAGACCGTGTCCACACATTTAACTCTTTTACAGGAACTACTGCACGTACTTTGGGAGCTGGACTAAAAGACCATCCACGTAAGGCCCAGCTGGTGTAACATCGTGTCACCATTCCAGGTGTCCAGATTGTATCATCCAGCATCAGCCCAGACCAACATCAGGTCGAGACCATCCAGTGTCTACTCCTGTCCACCTCAAAGACTGCCCTGTGTCCTATCCTCAGACTGGTGGGGTATCAGTGGACCCTCATCGACTGCCAACCCCTGTCCACCTCAAAGACTGCCCTGTGTCCTATCCTCAGGCAAGTGGGGTATCAGTGGACCCTTACCCAGTGTCTACCCTTTTCCACCTAAAAGAATGCCCTGTTTCCTATCCTCAGGCAAGTGGGCTATCAGTGGACCCTTACCCAGTGTCTACCCTTTTCCACCTCAAAGACTGCCCTGTGTCCTAACCTCAGACTGGTGGAGTATCAGTGGACCCTCATGCAGTGTCTACACTTTTCCACCTCAAAGACTGCCCTGTGTCCTATCCTCAGGCTGGTTGGGTATCAGTGGACTCTCATCCTGTGTCCACCCCTGTCCACCTCAAAGACTGCCCTGTGTCCGATCCTCAGGCAAGTGGGGTATCAGTGGACCTTACCCAGTGTCTATCCTTTTCCACCTTAAAGACTGCCCTGTGTCCGATCCTCAGGCAAGTGGGGTATCAGTGGACCGTTACCCAGTGTCTACCCGTTTCCACCTCAAAGACTGCCCTGTGGCCTAACCTCTGACTGGTGGAGTATCAGTGGACCCTCATCCTGTGTCCACCCCTGTCCACCTCAAAGACTGCCCTGTGTTCTATCCTCAGGCTGGTTGGGTATCAATGGACTATCATCCAGTGTCTACCCTTTTCCACCTCAAAGACTGCCCTGTGTTCTATCCTCAGGCTGGTTGGGTATCAGTGGACTATCATCCAGTGTCTACCCTTTTCCACCTCAAAGATTGCCCTGTGTCCTATCCTCAGACTGGTGGGGTATCAATGGACCCTCATCCAGTGTCCACCCCAATCCACCTCAAAGATTGCCCTGTGTCCTATCCTCAGACTGGTGGGGTATCGGTGGACCCTCATCCAGTGTCCACCCCAATCCACCTCAAAGATTGCCCTGTGTCCTATCCTCAGACTGGGGGGGTATCAATGGACCCTCATCCAGTGTCCACCCCAATCCACCTCAAAGATTGCCCTGTGTCCTATCCTCAGACTGGTGGGGTATCGGTGGACCCTCATCCAGTGTCCACCCCAATCCACCTCAAAGATTGCCCTGTGTCCTATCCTCAGACTGGTGGGGTATCAATGGACCCTCATCCAGTGTCCACCCCAATCCACCTCAAAGACTGCCCTGTGTCCTATCCTCAGACTGGTGGGGTATCGGTGGACCCTCATCCAGTGTCCACCCCAATCCACCTCAAAGATTGCCCTGTGTCCTATCCTCAGACTGGTGGGGTATCAATGGACCCTCATCCAGTGTCCACCCCAATCCACCTCAAAGACTGCCCTGTGTTCTATCCTCAGGCTGGTTGGGTATCAGTGGACTATCATCCAGTGTCTACCCTTTTCCACCTCAAAGATTGCCCTGCGTCCTCTCCTCAAGCTGGTTGGGTATCAGTGGACCCTCATCCAGTGTCTACCCTTTTCCACCTCAAAGATTGCCCTGTGTCCTATCCTCAGACTGGTGGGGTATCGGTGGACCCTCATCCAGTGTCCACCCCAATCCACCTCAAAGATTGCCCTGCGTCCTCTCCTCAAGCTGGTTGGGTATCAATGGACCCTCATCCAGTGTCCACCCCAATCCACCTCAAAGACTGCCCTGTGTTCTATCCTCAGACTGGTTGGGTATCAGTGGACTATCATCCAGTGTCTACCCTTTTCCATCTCAAAGATTGCCCTGCGTCCTCTCCTCAAGCTGGTTGGGTATCAGTGGACCCTCATCCAGTGTCTACCCTTTTCCACCTCAAAGACTGCCCTGTGTTCTATCCTCAGACTGGTTGGGTATCAGTGGACTATCATCCAGTGTCTACCCTTTTCCATCTCAAAGATTGCCCTGCGTCCTCTCCTCAAGCTGGTTGGGTATCAGTGGACCCTCATCCAGTGTCTACCCTTTTCCACCTCAAAGACTGCCCTGTGTTCTATCCTCAGACTGGTTGGGTATCAGTGGACTATCATCCAGTGTCTACCCTTTTCCATCTCAAAGATTGCCCTGCGTCCTCTCCTCAAGCTGGTTGGGTATCAGTGGACCCTCATCCAGTGTCTACCCTTTTCCACCTCAAAGACTGCCCTGTGTCCGATCCTCAGGCAAGTGGGGTATCAGTGGACCGTTACCCAGTGTCTACCCGTTTCCACCTCAAAGACTGCCCTGTGGCCTAACCTCTGACTGGTGCAGTATCAGTGGACCCTCATCCTGTGTCCACTCCTGTCCACCTCAAAGACTGCCCTGTGTTCTATCCTCAGGCTGGTTGGGTATCAGTGGACTATCATCCAGTGTGTACCCTTTTCCACCTCAAAGATTGCCCTGTGTCCTATCCTCAGACTGGTGGGGTATCAGTGGACCCTCATCCAGTGTCCACCCCAATCCACCTCAAAGACTGCCCTGTGTTCTATCCTCAGGCTGGTTGGGTATCAGTGGACTATCATCCAGTGTCTACCCTTTTCCACCTCAAAGATTGCCCTGCGTCCTCTCCTCAAGCTGGTTGGGTATCAATGGACCCTCATCCAGTGTCCACCCCAATCCACCTCAAAGACTGCCCTGTGTTCTATCCTCAGACTGGTTGGGTATCAGTGGACTATCATCCAGTGTCTACCCTTTTCCATCTCAAAGATTGCCCTGCGTCCTCTCCTCAAGCTGGTTGGGTATCAGTGGACCCTCATCCAGTGTCTACCCTTTTCCACCTCAAAGACTGCCCTGTGTTCTATCCTCAGACTGGTTGGGTATCAGTGGACTATCATCCAGTGTCTACCCTTTTCCATCTCAAAGATTGCCCTGCGTCCTCTCCTCAAGCTGGTTGGGTATCAGTGGACCCTCATCCAGTGTCTACCCTTTTCCACCTCAAAGACTGCCCTGTGTTCTATCCTCAGACTGGTTGGGTATCAGTGGACTATCATCCAGTGTCTACCCTTTTCCATCTCAAAGATTGCCCTGCGTCCTCTCCTCAAGCTGGTTGGGTATCAGTGGACCCTCATCCAGTGTCTACCCTTTTCCACCTCAAAGACTGCCCTGTGGCCTAACCTCTGACTGGTGGAGTATCAGTGGACCCTCATCCTGTGTCCACCCCTGTCCACCTCAAAGACTGCCCTGTGTTCTATCCTCAGGCTGGTTGGGTATCAGTGGACTATCATCCAGTGTGTACCCTTTTCCACCTCAAAGATTGCCCTGTGTCCTTTCCTCAGACTGGTGGGGTATCAGTGGACCCTCATCCAGTGTCCACCCCAATCCACCTCAAAGACTGCCCTGTGTTCTATCCTCAGGCTGGTTGGGTATCAGTGGACCCTCATCCAGTGTCCACCCCAATCCACCTCAAAGACTGCCCTGTGTTCTATCCTCAGGCTGGTTGGGTATCAGTGGACTATCATCCAGTGTCTACCCTTTTCCACCTCAAAGATTGCCCTGCGTCCTATCCTCAGACTGGTGGGGTATCAGTGGACCCTCATACAGTTTAGCCCCCTGGCCACCTCAAAGACTGCCCTGTTTCCTCTCCTCAGGCATGTGGGGTATCAGTGGACCCTCATCCAGTGTGTACCCCTTTTCACCTCAAAGACTGCCCTGTGTCCTATCCTCAGGCTGGGAGGCATCAGCAGACTCTCATCCCTCGATTTTCAGAGACTGTGACTCCTCTTTATGAACTACCTAATGGTGATGATGACCAGGTGTAACCCGGTTGGACTGAAGAGAGCACGGAAGCAGTAACCAAATTGAAGAAAGCTGTCGCCCAGGCAACGTGTCTTATCTCACCTAACCCTGACAAGACTTTCCACTTGGAGTTGGGGGACTCAGAAAAAAAGCCTGGCTGCTGTCCTATGTAGAGAAAACCAGGAGAAACTACTCCCTATTGTGAATGATCCAGAATGGTGAGTGGGTCTGAACTGATTTACTTTGTTTGTGAAAGACATTTGTTAACCACGTTCTAGGACATCAAACATTTCACTTACATTATGGGGTTTAATAGGGTGATACTGTCCAGTCCATTATACACTTTCCCAGTATAGGAAATCAGTAGTAATAGTATTCTTCTGTCAGAGAGTCGTGGAGTCGAAGTTATTTCAGCACAGAATGAGGCCATTCGGCACATCGAGCCCATGTCAGCTCTTCCTAGATAAATCCAGTCAGTCTCATTCCCCAGCTCTGTCTCCATATTCCTGCAAGTTTATTTCCCTCAAGTGTCCATCCAATAACCTTTTGAAATCATTCACCATCTCTGCTTCCACCACCCTCGTAGGCAATGATTTCCAGGCCATTCCCTCTCGCTGTGTAAAAAAGTTGTTCCTCACATCCCCCTGTATCGCTGCCCACAACCTTAACTCTAGTCCTTGTACCATTAACTAGTGGGAACATATTTTCCTGTCTACCTTATCCAAACATGTCATCATCTTGTATACCTCTATCAAATCTCCCCTCAATCTCCTTTACTACAAGGGAAACAATCCCAGCTTTTCCAGACTAACCTTGTAACCAAAATCCTCCAGCTCTGGACCCATTCTGGTAAATCTCCTTTACACCCTGTGAAGGACCCTCACATCCTTCCTAAAGTGTGGTGAACAGAACTGGATGCAGTAATACATTTGTGGACTAACCAGAAATGTATAAAGGTTCAGCATAACTTTCCTTCTTCTGTATTCACTACCTCTATTTATGAAGCCCAAGATCCCATATGCTTTACTGACTGCTCTCTCAATATGTCCTGCCACCTTCAAGCATCTATGTACATGACCCCATGTCCCTCTGTCTCTGCACTTTCTTTAGAACTGCATCATTAATTGTATATTGCCTCTCCCAGTTACTTCTGATAAAATGTATCACCTCACACTTGTCTGTATTAAATTCTATCTGCCTCTTGCCTTCCCATTCTGCTCGCATATCTATATCCTGTTACATTGATCAGTATCAACCTCAGTGTCAGCCCTGCCACCAAGTTTGCTATGATCAGCAAATTTTGAAATATTGCTCTGTATTCCAATATCCAAATCACTAATACATATCAATAAAAAATCAGTGGTCCTAGCACTGACCCTTGGGGAACACCACTGTCTACCTTCCTGCAGCCTGAAAAACAATCATTTACCACAACTCTTAGATCTTTAAGTTTCAGTCACTCATTAACTTGACTGTATTTACTACTCTGCACAAGCAGTGCTCCCTAAAACCGGACTCTGTGAAACTTACTGTATTTATGGTTCAGGGAGAGAATCCAGAGCTTAGGCTGAAGGCACAGCCACCAATGGTAGAGTCGGGACATAGGAGCAGCCGTCGTCCACTCTGACCATCGAGACTGCCCCACCATTTAATATAATCATAACTGACCTTCCATTTCAATGTCTTTTACCCTACACTATCCTCATATCACTTCGGTCATTTGTATTTAGAAATCTGTTAATCACCACTTTAGGCATACTCAATGACGAAGCTTCCACAGTCCTCTGGGGTAGGGAATTTCAAAGATTCACAATCCTCTGAGTAAAGACATTTCTCCTCATCTCCGTCCTAAGTGGCTTCTGCCTTATTTTGACATTGTGTCCCCTGGTTCTATACTCCCCAACTAGGGGAAACATCCTACCTGCATCGGCACTGTCTATCGCTTTAAGTATTTTGTAAGTTTCAATGAGATCACCTCTCGTTCTTCGAAACTCAAGAGAATACAGGCCTAAACTGTTTAGCTGCTCTTGATTAGGCAACTCCTTCATCCCAGGAATCAGCCCAGTGAACGTTTTCTGAACTGCCTCCAATGCTAGTACATCCTTCTTTAAATACGGGGACCAGCACTGTGCACAGTACTCCAGGTCTGGCTTCACCAACACTCTGTACAGTTGGAACAATACTTCCCTATTTTTAAACTCTAACCCCTGAGCAATAAAGGCCAAAATTCCATTCTTCTTCCTAATTACTTGCTGCACCTGCATTCTAACCGTTTGCGTTTCAGGCACAAGAACACCCAGCTCCCTCTGTACTGCAGTGTTTTGTAGTTTTCCTCCATCTAAATAACAATCTGCCTTTTCATTCTTCCTACCAAAGTGGATTACCTTACTTTCCCTCATTGAACATCATCTTAACCTCCTTTGTTATCCATGGTTGACTGCCTTGACTTTTGGGTTTTTTGTGCCTTCCAAGAATGTACAGTTGCTGTAGACTACGTAATATTCCTTTAAAAGACTATCCATTGCCTATGTACTTTCATACCTTTCAATGTATTTTTCCAATCCACCTCAGTCACGCTTTAGATTGAACTACTTCACTGTTAAACAATGTGAAATGTTGTAATATTATGGTCACTCAAAAAACAAAGAACAAAGAAAATTACAGCACAGGAACAGGCCCTTCGGCCCTCCAAGCCTGCTCCGATCCAGATCCTCTATCTAAACATGTCGCCTATTTTCTAAGGGTCTGTATCTCTTTACTTCCTGCCCATTCATGTATCTGTCTAAATACATCTTAAAAGACGCTATCGTGCCCGCATCTACCACCTCCGCTGGTAACACGTTCCAGGCACCCACCACCCTCTTCGTAAAGAACTTTCCACGCATATCCCCCCTAAACCTTTCCCCTTTCACTTTGAACTCGTGTCCTCTAGTAATTGAATCCCCCACTCTGGGAAAAAGCTAATTGCTATCCAACCTGTCCATACCTCTCATGATCTTGTACACCTCAAGCAGGTCCCCCCTCAACCTCCGTCTTTCTAATGAAAATAATCCTAATCTACTCAACCTCTCTTCATAGCTAGCGCCCTCCATACCAGGCAACATCCTGGTGAACCTCCTCTGCACCCTCTCCAAAGCATCTACATCCTTTTGGTAATGTGGCGACCAGAACTGAACGCAGTATTCCAAATGTGGCCGAACCAAAGTCTTAGACAACTGTCACATGACCTGCCAACTCTTGTACTCAATACCCCATCCGATGAAGGAAAGCATGCCGTATGCCTTCTTGACCACTCTATTGACCTGCGTTGCCACCTTCAGGGAACAATGGACCTGAACACCCAAATCTCTCTGCACATCAATTTTCCCCAGGACTTTTCCATTTACTGTATAGTTCACTCTTGAATTGGATCTCCCAAAATGCATCACCTCGCATTTGCCCTGATTGAACTCCATCTGCCATTTCTCTGCCCAACTCTCCAGTCTATCTATATTCTGCTGTATTCTCTGACAGTACCCTTCACTATCTGCTACTCCACCAATCTTAGTGTCGTCTGCAAACTTGCTAATCAGACCACCTATACTTTCCTCCAAATCATTTATGTATATCACAAACAACAGTGGTCCCAGCACAGATCCCTGTGGAACACCACTGGTCACACGTCTCCATTTTGAGAAACTCCCTTCCACTGCTACTCTCTGTCTCCTGTTGCCCAGCCAGTTCTTTATCTATCTAGCTAGTACACCTTGGACCCCATGCGCCTTCACTTTCTCCATCAGCCGACCATGGGGAACCTTATCAAATGCCTTACTGAAGTCCATGTATATGACATCTACAGCCCCTCCCTCATAAATCAACTTTGTCACTTCCTCAAAGAATTCTATTAAGTTGGGAAGACATGACCTTCCCTGCACAAAACCATGTTGCCTATCACTGATGAGCCCATTTTCTTCCAAATGGGAATAGATCCTATCCCTCAGTATCTTCTCCAGCAGCTTCCCTACCACTGACGTCAGGCTCACCGGTCTATAATTGCCTGGATTATCCCTGCTACCCTTCTTAAACAAGGGGACAACATTAGCAATTTTCCAGTCCTCCGGGATCTCACCCGTGTTTAAGGATGCTGCAAAGATATCTATTAAGGCCCCAGCTATTTCCTCTCTCGCTTCCCTCAGTAACCTGCGATAGATCCCATCCGGACCTGGGGACTTGTCCACCTGAATGCCTTTTAGAATGCCCAACACTTCCTCCCTCCTTATGCCGACTTGACCGATAGTAATCAAACATCTGTTCCTCACCTCAACATCCGTCATGTCCCTCTCCTCGGTGAATACCGATGCAAAGTACTCGTTTAGAATCTCACCCATATTCTCTGACTCCACGCATAACTTTCCTCCTTTGTCCTTGAGTGGGCCAATCCTTTCTCTAGTTACCCTCTTGCTCCTTATATATGAATAAAAGGCTTTGGGATTTTCCTTAACCCTGTTTGCTAAAGATATTTCATGACCCCTTTTAGCCCTCTTAATTCCTCGTTTCAGATTGGTCCTACATTCCCGATATTCTATCAAAGCTTCGTCTTTCTTCAGCCGCCTAGACCTTATGTATGTTTCTTTTATCCTCGAGCGAGTTTCACAATTTCACCTGTCATCCATGGTTCCCTAATCTTGCCATTTATAACCCTCATTTTCACCGGATCGTATCCCTAACACTCATCCCTAAAAGCTCTTTTCCAATAAGACTATTAATTATCGCTGTCTCATTACATAATTCTAGCTCTAAAATAGACTTTTCTGTAATCGCTTCCTCAAAATACTGCTCTAAAAAACCATGCCAAACCCACTCCAGAAACTCGTCCTCCACAGTATTAGTTCTTATTAGGTTTACCCAGTCTGTATAAAGATTGACGTCACCCGTGATTACTTTATTAGCCATGCTATTTGATTCTCTAATCTCCTGATTAATGCCATGTCCCACACTACCACTACTGTTGGATAACCTATAAACAACTCTTATCAATGTTTGCTGCCCCTTGCTGTTTCTTAGCTCCACCCAAACAGATTCTACATTTTGTTCCTCAGACCTGAGATCCTCCCTTACTAATGTACTGATCCCATCCCTTATTATCAGTGCAACAGCAATTCCTATTGCATGTCCTTCGTAAATGTTGAACATGCTTGAATATTCAGTTCCAGCCTTGGTCACCCTGTCGTCACATTTCCCTTATGACAATCAGACCATACCCGATTACCTCTATTTGGGACTTTAAATCATCTGCCCTGTTCCGAATACTGCGTGCATTCAGGTACAGTGCCCTTAACTGTGTCTTCTTCACATTCTTCATTCTAGTTGATGCTCACCTTCGTTTCACCTGCCTTTTAAAGTCACTCTCTACTTTTTTGCCACCTGTTACCAGCTTTACTTCCTTCCAATTTCATAGAACATTGGATGTGCGCTTCAAGGAAGTGAACTTGCAAGGCTATGGGGATTGAGCAGGCCAGTGGGAATGACTGAATTGCTCCAGAGACAGTCGGCATTGTGTCGATGGACCGAATGGACTCCTTCTGTGTGGTAAATGATTCTATGACTATCACTGTCTATGAATGTATGTTGGATAGGGCACCCGTTCCACTCTGGAAAGATCCAGATGCATAGAAGTTCAATGAAACTGTGACCTGAACAGCCACTGACAGCTCCGTCTTCACCTTGGTGTGAGGCTCCAGGTTGTGTTGCAGGCGGAGATACAGCTCTGTGACCACCTCTTTAATGAAGCAGAGCCACCTCACACCCTGCTCCTGGGTTAGGTTTAGGTAAGAAATGTGCTGTTGGAAAACGCAGGGTGGGTAGGTCAGAGCCCCCTCCTCCTCCCTCTTTGCAGAGCTTCCCCTCTCTGCAGTCCCTGCTCCATTTGTTGGTCATGTTACAGACCCAGAGACACTGTAACTACAGTCCCCATTCCTCGACCTGAGTTGGGTCACCAAATTCTCTGTCCTCTCTTAATGTCTGCAGCAGCTCACAACGTAACCTCCAGAAAAGCATCCACAACACCTCCACTAACTTTACAATGGCAGAAGTAAGTCAAAAGCCCCTCACCTGTAAGTTGGATGCTTGGTCCTTTTAAATAACAATAGAGGGGGCTCCTCGTGCTGCTAAATGTATGTTCAGCTGAGAATGACTAACACAGGCAGTCAGTGGAGATGCACAGACCAAGTTTCAAAGACGTACATCAAAGCTGCTGAAATAGCAGTTTGACATGACATTCCACAACTCCTCATGCTACGAGTGCACACATTGTTGACCCGGGATAGAGCACAGCACAGCATGGGACATGGTACAGGCCACGCTGCAGGCCACGCCGGAAGTGGTTGGAAGCTCAGCTCACACCCTTTTATGGATCCAGGCTTCCACAGTGTGGGCAACAGTGGTGCTGTAAGAGCTGGAAATCACCACCAGGGAGAGATAGAGCGGGAAGGAAATTCATTTTAAATGGGGACATGAAAATAGAATTGATGGCAAAAGATTTTCTGGAATATGGGCATGGACAGGGTATAGGAGTAATTAGAGGGGTGAGGTCATGGAGAGATTCAAACACAAGAACGGGATTCTTAAAATTAAGGTGCTGCCAGACCGGGAGCCAAAGTAGATCAGTGCGCACAGGGGTGATCGGGATTTGGTGTGAGTTAAGATACAGGCAGCAGAGTTCTGGGTTGACTGTGGTTTATAGAGGTTTATAACTGGCAGGGTGACCAGGATAGAATTGGAATAGTCAAGTGTGAATTGAACAAAAGCACAGATGAGTGTTTGTTCAGCAGATAGACTAAGGCAGAGGTGGGGCCAGGTCACATTACAGAGGTTGTAGTCGTCAGGGCTAGTGATGGAACGAACATGGAGATGAACTCAGCTCAGGTATAAGTAGAGCACAGCGGTTGTAAACAGTCTGGTTCAGCCTCAGACATTATGCAGGGAGGGGAATGTGTTTCACAAACAGGGGATGGAGTTTGTGATCAATGACACTGGCTTCCGTCTTCCCAAAATATACATTGCAGAACAGTATTTCAGTGGAACAGATTTTACAGATCTCCTCGCGGTAAATAGAGCCTTATCAGGGGCACAGACAGCAACCAAGATGAGCGATGAAATTACAAGAACGGTAATTAGCAATGGCTTGACAGCTAATAGCTGGAGGTAGAGATTCACCAGGAATAGCAGCAGCAGCAAGGAGGGCAGAATAAATGGCAGGAACAGTAATGTAGGTAAATATGGCTTATAGAATTAATAGCTTTATAGAGTGACTTACCTGGGACACCAACAATAGCCAGGATGGGATAGTAAATATATTGAATTATCTCAAGTGCAAATAGTATCCGATAGTCTAATCGTAGTCGATTATAATATGTAGAAAGAAAGTAAAGATCCGAGGAGAAACTCCTGTCCATTGTTATAACATTCCAACCTGGTGTTCTCAGATTCTGATCCATTGTTGTAACATTCCAATCTATTGTTCTCAGATTCTGATCCATTGTTGTAACATTCCAATCTATTGTTCTCAGATTCTGATCCATTGTTGTAACATTCCAATCTATTGTTCTCAGATTCTGATCCATTGTTGTAGCATTCCAATTTATTGTTCTCAGATTTTGATCTATCTTCTCCCACTCTCTGGAGCCACTGATCCCTGTTAGTGCCGGAGGTGATCCTCCCGCTGACACTATGTGATAACACATTGAAAGGAGTCCCTTATTAATAGAAGAGGAACAACCTCAAGTGACACAACTAGGGTCCATGGAGACTGACATTAATTACAGACACTGAACAAACAGGTTCAGTTAACTCCTTTCAATCCAACACTTGTTTTCCACAATAAACTGCAACATTTACCCAGTCTGAACGGGATGTAGGAGGGTTGCTGAGGGAGGAAAATGTAGAAATAGCAGATGCACTGGCCAGAATCTTCCAATCCTCCTTGGAGATGGGAGTCGTGGCAGTGGACTGGAGGGTTGTAAATGTTGCGCCTGGATTTAAAAAAGTAGCGATGGAGTAAACTCTGTATTTACTGACCAGTCTTTTTAATATCACTGAGTGGGAAATTTCCAGAGTTCACATCCCAGGACAAAAGTATTCGCTGCTTGAGAATAAACACAATCGACAGCAAATGGACTGCAGCAAGACAAGTCATGTATGTCTGGTAAACGTCAACAACAACTTATATTTATACAGTGCCTTCAATGTAATAAAGCATGACAAGGTGTTTCACAGGAGCATTATGAAGTGAAGGATGACATGTGACACAGCATGAGATATGAGGCCAGATGCCCAACAGCTTTGTCAAAGGGGAAGGTTTTATGTAGTGTCTTAATCAAGGAACGTGTGGCGGTGAGGCAATGACAGAGGTGTCGTGGTAATGTCACTGGACTAGTAATCCAGAGATCCAGACTGCCATGATGGCGAGCATGTGTTTACATTTCCTTCAGTAATTTCATCACCCCTTGTGGATGTTTCAGATGCCTCAGGATTGTTATCAGCACAAACAATAGCAGATTTCCTTCCTGGTCACATACATATTTTAAACCACAGGACAATTAAACAATCCAAATCCCTTACATTTCTGACGTCTTACAAACTGCTGCTTGGAGAATTTCTAGTTTATTTGTATTTCAAAACAAGACATACTCTGACATCATTAATCTTTAATAAAACTCTCGAATTAAAATATCTATTCTAATGGTGTTCATTGTCAATTGTTGTAAAAACACATCTGGTTAACTAATGTCCTTTAGGGAAGGAAATCTGCCATCCTAACCTGGTCTGGCCTACATGTGACTCCAGACTCACAGCAATGTGGTTGATTCTGAAATGGCCTAGCAAGCTGCTCAGTTGTACGAAACGGCTACAAAATCTAAGAAAAGCAATGAAACTGGACAGGCCACCCGGCATCGACTTAGGCACCAGAAGCAACAAAGACAAACCCAGCCCTGTCGACCCTGTAAAGTCCTCCTTACAAACATCTGGGGACTTGAGCCAAAGTTGGGAGCATTGTCCCACAGACAAGTCAAGCAGCAGAAAACATAGTCATGCTCACCGAATCATAGCTTACAGACAGTGTCCCAGACAGTGCCATCACCATCCCGGGTATGTCATCTCCCAGCAGCAGGATAGACCCATGTCTGCAGACCCCATGAAGCTTCACGGCATCAGGTCAAACATGGGCAAGGAAACCTCCTGCTGATTATCACGCATTCCCCGTCCCCAGCTGATGAGTCAGTACTCCTCCATGTTGAACAGCAATTGGAAGAAGCACTGTGGGTAACAGGGACACAGAATGATCTCTGGGTGGGGGACTTCAATGTCCATCAGGAAGAATGGCTCGGTAGCACCATTAAAGACCGAGCTGGCAGAGTCCTAAAGGACATAGCTGCTAGACTGTGTCTGCGGCAGGTGGTGAGGGAACTAACAGCAGGGAAAAACCTATTTGACCTCGTCCTCACAAACGTAACGGTCACAGATGCATCTGTCCATGACAATATTGGTCGGAGTGACCATCGCACAGTCCTTGTGGAGACAAAGTCCCGTCTTCACATTGAAGATACACTCCTTCGTGTTGTCTGGCACTATCACTGTGCCAAATGGGACAGATTTCAAACAGATCCTTGAACTCAAAACTGGGCATCCCTGAGGCGTTGTGGGTCATCAGTAACAGCAAAACTGTACTTAAACACTATCTGCAACCTCATGACCCGGCATATTCCCCACTCTACCATTACCATCAAGCCAGCAGATCAGCCCTGGTTCAATGAAGAGTGCAGGAGGGCATGTCAGGATCAGCACAAGGCATACCTCAAAATGAGGTGTCCACCTGGTGAAGCTACAACCAAGGACTATCTGCATGCCAAACTGCGTAAGCAGCATGCGATAGACAGAGCAAAGAGATCCTAAACCAACGGATCAGATCTAAGCTCTGCAGTCCTGTCACATCCAGCCGTGAATGGTGGTGGACAATTAAACAACCAACTGGAGGAGGTGGCTCCACAAATATCCCTATCCTCAGTGATGGAAGAGCCCAGCACATCAGTGTTAAAAATAAGGCTGAAGCATTTGCAACAATCATCAGCCAGAAGTCCCGAGTTAATGATCCATCTCAGCCTCCTCCTGCGGTCCCCAGCATCACAGATGCCAGTCTTCAGCCAATCCGATTCACTCCACGTGATATCAAGAAATGAGTGAAGGCACTGGATACTGCAAAGGCTATGGGCCCTGACAACATACTGAAGACATGTGCTCCAGAACTTGCCGCGCCGCTAGCCAAGCTGTTCCAATACAGCTACAAAACTGGCATCTCCCCGGCAATCATAGTGTGTCATAGATTCATAGAGTTACACAGCACGGAAGCAGGCCCATCGGCCTATCGTGTCTGTGCTGGCCATCCAGCACCCAACTATTCGAATCCCATTTTTCTGACCCGTAGCCTTGTGTACTATGGCGTTTCAAGTGCTCATCAAAATAGGTTTTAAATGTTGTGAGGCTTCCTACCTCCACCACGTCTTCAGGCAGTGCGTTCCAGATTCCAACCACCCTCTGGGTGAAAAGAAAATTCTTCAAAACCCCCCTAAACATCCTGGCTCTCAACTGAAATCTATGTCCCCTGGTTCATTACCCCTCCGCTAAGGGAAAAATGTTTCTTCCTATCGAACCTATCCTCACCGATGTCCATCATAATATTGTACACCTCAATCATGTCCTCCCTCAGTCTTCTGTGTTCCAAGGAAAACAACCGTAGCCTTTTCAGTCTTTATTCATGGCTGAAATGCTCCAACCCAGGCAACATTCGGGTGAATCTCCTCTGCACCCTCTCCAGTGCAATCACATCCTTCCTATAGTGTGGTGACCAGAACTGTACACAGTACTCCAGCTGTGGCCAAATTAGCTTTTTATATATTATGATGATAACCTCCTTGCTCTTATATTCTATGCATTTGCTAATAAAGGCAAGTATCCCATATGCTTTCCTAACCACCTTATCTACCTGTGCTGCTGCCGTCAGTGACCTATGGACAAGTACACCAAGGTCCTTCTGACCTTCTGTGCTTCCTCGGATCCTACCATCCATTGTATATCCCCTTGCCTTGTTAGTCCTCCCAAAATTCATTAACTGTACACAAATACCAGCACAAGTTGAAACTGGCCAGCTGCCACCCCATCAGTCTACTCTCAATAATCAGCAAAGTGATGGAAGATGTTCTCATTCGTTCATGGGATGTGGGCATCGCTGACAAGGCCAGCATTTATTGCCCATCCCTAAATGCCCTTGAACTGAGCGGCTTGTTCAGCCATTTCATAGTCAACCACATTGCTGTGGATCTGGAATCTTATGTGGGACTGATCAGGTAAGGACGACAGAATTCCTTCCCTGAAGGACATTAGTGAACTGGATGATTTTTTAATAACAATTGACAAAGGTTTCATGGCACTATTATGCCAACTTTTTTTAATTCCAGATTTTATTAATTGACTTCAAATTTCACTATCTGCTGTGGTAGGATTCAAACTCGTGTCGCCAGAGTACTAGCCTGGTCCTCTGGATTACTATGCCAGAGACATTACCACGAAGCCAGCACTTCCCCTGGTGTTAACTGTGCCATCAAGCAGCACTTGCTTAGCAATAACTTGCTCACTGACGCTCCGTTTGGCTTTTGCCAAGGCCACTCAGCTCTTGTTCTCAATACAGCCTTGGTACAAATACGGACAAAAGAGCTGAACTCAAGAGGAGAGGTGACAATGACTGCCCTTGACATCAAGGCAGATTTGACCGAGTATGGTATCAAGGAGCCCGAGCAAAACTGGAATCAATAGGAATCAGTGGGAAAACTCTCCGCTGGTTGGAGTCATACCTAACGCAAAGGAAGATGGCTGTGGTTGTTGGAGGTCAATCAGCTCAGCTCTAGGACATCACTGGAGGAGTTCCTCAGGGTAGTGTCCGAGACCCAACCATCTTCAGCTGCTTCATCAATGATCTTCCTTCAATCAAAAGGTCAGAAGTGGGGATATTCACTGATGATTGCACAATGTTCACCATTCGTGACTTCTCAGATACTGAAGCAAACCATGTCGAGATGCAGAAATATTTGGACAATATCCAGCTTGGGCTGATAAGTGGCGAGTAACTTTCGTGCCACTCAAGTGCCAGGCAATGGCCATCTCAAACAAGAAAGAATCTAGTCATCTCCCCCTGACGTTCAATGACATTGTCATCACTGAATCCCCACAATCAACATCCTGGAGGGTTACCATTGATTAGAAACTGAACTAGAAACTGAACTGGAGTAACCATATAAATACCGTGGCTACAAGAGCAGGTCAGAGGCTAGGAATCCTGTGGCGAATAACTCACCTCCTGACTCTGCAAAGCCTGTTCACCATTTACAAGGCACAAGTCAGGAGTGTGATGGAATACTCTCCACTTCCCTGGATGGTGCAGTTCCAACAACAGTCAAGAAGCGCAGGACCATCCAGGAAAAAGCAGCAAACATGATTGGCACACCATCTACGACATTCATATCTCCACCACTGATGCACAGTGGCAGCAGTGTGTACCATCTACAAGATGCACTGCAGAAACTCACCAAAGCTCCTTACCTCGACTTTTTACCATCCAAACCCGCGACCTCTACCACCGAGAAGAACAAGAGCAGGGATGCATGGGAACACCACCACCTGCAAGTTCCTATCCAAGTCACACACCATCCTGACATGGAACTAAATCGCTATTCCTTCACTGTTGTTTCGTCAGAATCCTGGCACTCCCTTCCTAACGGAATTGTGGGTGTACCGACCTCACATGGACTGCAGTGGTTCAAGAAGTGGGCTCAGCACCACGTTCTCAAGGGCAATTAGGGATGGTCAATAAATGCTGGCCTAGACAGCGAAGCCCACATCCCAAGAATGAGCGAATAAAACAAATGCCCTGTGTTTAGCTAAAACCCAACAGCTTCAGACACAATCAGTCAACAGTGGGCAGTAGTGGCCGCTGTCTGCAAACACAAAGATGGATATCTCCGTCCTTGTTGGGACAAAACTGCAGGATTGAGTTTATTTTATGATAGGACTGTTAGAACTTAGTTGTCATATCCTTCAGTATCACGGTTAAAATAGTATTCTGTATGTAACATAACCACAACGAATGATGTTAGCTAAACCTCTGGACAAGTCCTGAACTGTTGAGACCTGTTATTTAAAAGTCGTTAGACTGTGGATTATCCAAGAGGGACTGTTAGCTTATTAACTGGTATAAAACAATCCACCGTGTGGCCAGGAAGCTGTGAAATGAGATATGTACATATCAATGCCATTAAGTGGCCACTGTGGTTGAATAGCCACAGCAGGATGGCACCGGGTCAGATATGACCTTTTGTCAAGGAATTCATAGAGTCAATGCAGCTGGAATCTGGAGGCACCTCCCCCCCCCACTCCCCCCGCTCCCCACTGAATGACAATGGCAATGACTTAAACCAGGCTCGAAGTACCATCATGGAAGGGTAGTTAGTTAATGACTGACCAATCAAATGAACAGAAACAGGCTTTTACCTAATATGGAACAGAATCAAGCTGGGAAAGCTGTATCAATTAATAACTTGTAAGGCCCCAAAAGCGCACATCATCATCAAGAAGGTGACAGAAGATAGACTTCAATGAAGAGACAAGGTTCCACAGTTTACCGGTGGTTAAGGACCAATGTTCCATTGTGAAGCCAACTGCTGACCACTGCCCTTTTCTCAGTATCACCATGTTCTGCTTATTGTGGAGAACTTCATTCAGTCTGTGAAACTTGTGGAAGCAGCCATGTACTCACGTGTTTTTAAAGCTAGTCTGAGCTGCAAGTTCCTTTCAGATCTGATCTCCCAACGCAGACTGTCATTGTAATTGACCTAAGTCTGAAAATTCAATTAAGACAAACCCCAGATCTTACAAGTGGTGCTGAAACCCGGGACTTTGATTGCTATGCAAACCGAGGGTGTTGGAGCAAGTTTCACAAACATAGGAACATTCGTTTGACAAGTGAAAATTCATGCAGGGATAAACTCTTTTGAGGGATGGCAGATTATACTGACCCAGTGAAGTCTCTTTAAATACACATTATGTCACAAAAAGACAATGGGAAGAAGGGTCGCTGGAAACATATGAGGAAGAGTTAAGCACTAAGTGTAATATGGTCAGTATCCAGTCCTTATTAGGAGACTGTCTATGGAAGCATGAACACGTTCCATTTAAAAAAGATAGTGAAGTTTATCCACGCACAGGTCTTGGCTGAACATCGGAAAGGTGAGAAGACTTTAAATCTGACTCCATGTGCAGCATCACTCCGTGCACAGTGCGATGAGGAAGTGATAGAGTCACAGGTGAGAGAAATGGTAGCTCAAAGTGAACAGAAACAGCAGCAGCAGCAGACACAGCGACATGAGTTACACAATAAGCTTGTGTCCTTTACTGTCACTATACAACAACAGACACTTAATGCAGTACAGGCTTGTGCAGTTCAGCAGCAGTGAGAGTTAGCAGAGAAACATATTGTTACTGTTACACAGGATAATGTCCCGTGACCCAGAAGTTAGAGGATTCCAGAGGTGCCCTTAGGGAGTTACAGGATTGATCCCACCGGAAGACAGACCATGCACAGTGCAGGTCTACCATTCAGTGACTGTAAACCCAGAGGGGAAAGCAGCACCCATGCGGCTGTAGCAGCCATCACAAAAAGCAGAGTATCACACAGGTGATACTGAAACGGAGCAGGAGGCCTCGGAGGAGAACAATGATGGAGAGGGATTACCCTTACCAGACTGTCCCGTTAAGATTACGCCATTACCAGTCTGTCCCATTAAGTTGATGCCTTTGCCAGTCTGCACCATTAAGGTGACTCCCCTGTCATTTTGTCCCGTTAAGGTAGCGTCCTTGCTAGTCTGTCTCGTTAAGGTGTTGTCCTTGCCAGTCTGTCCCGTTAAAGTGGTGACAACACAGAATAGAACAGGTTGTTGCTGTCAATCCCACCAAGTCCCTAGTACAGTTGGGATATCAAAGGAAATGAAATGTTTCGGAGCCACAGTGAGGCTGAAACACTGTGTGAGGAAAACAAAAGGAAAAGATGGTGTGTGAGTTAGTTTCTGTTTGTGTATTTGAAGTTTTCAGTGTGATTTCTTTGTCTGTCTCATGCCCGTGTCTATTACGGTCAGTTAACCCTCTCTCGTCTGGTCCTGCATGTTGTCTTAAAGCAGTTGGCTGTTTAACATGTGTGTACAGTTGGATTTTAAATTGGTGTGAGTGGGGAGGATAAAAGTTACTATAACATGGATGTTGGAGTGTTAAATAGCAATTGCTTTGTGCTGGGAAAGAAAGAGAGAGAGAGAGAGAGAGAGAGAGAGGTGCGGGGGGAAGAGAAATAGAAAGAGAGAGACCTATCCATGTGCGTGGTTGACTCAGACTGAAGTTTACTACAGGTTTAAACATTTTGTTTGGAGTTAGATTGTTTATTTGTGACAATTCACCTCTGTTTTCAGTTTTAATTCCAGTTGTTTGAAAGAAATATGAAGAACGAACAGATCAAAACCACTGAAGTAATTTATTTCCTTTGTTTTCTTTCTTTTAAAAGCCCGCCTCATTCTATTCTTTTGACTTAAGTTTGAAATTGTTAAGATAAGTGTTGTGAATGGAGAATACAAAGTAAAGTATGGGAAGCTTCCAGCGGCACTTCCCGCTGAAGATTGATACAAATGCTTCAGCCTTATCTTTTACACTGATGTGCTGGGCTCCCCCATCATTGAGGATGGGGATATTTGTGGAGCCACCTCCTCCAGTTAGTTGTTCAACTGTCCACCATCATTCATGGCTGGATGTGGCAGGACTGCAGACCTTAGATATAATCCGTTGGTTATGGGATCGCTTAGCTCTGTCTATCACATGCTGCTTACACAGTGTGGCATGCAGGTAGTCCTGTGTTGTCGCTTCACCAGGTTGACACCTCATTCTGAGGTATGCCTGTTGCTGCTGCGGGCATACCCTCCTGCACTCTTCATTGAACAGTCTGTGAAAGCAGTAGTAATTGTAATTCATTACAGCACTGAAGCAGTCCATTCAACCCGTCAAGTCCATGCCAGCTCTCTGTAGAACAATCCAGTCACAACCATCCCCTGTTCTGTTCCCATATTCCTGCAAGTTTATTTCCCTCACGTGTCCATCCAATATCGTTTTGAAATTGATCACTGTCTCTGCTTCCACCATCCCTGTGGGCAGTGATACCAGGTCATTACCACACGGTACATAATAAAGTTCATCCTCACATTTCTCCTGCATTTCTTACCCAAACCTTATCTCTAGTCCTTGTACCATGAGCTACATGGAACAGAATTTCTTTGTCTACCTTATCTATACCTGTTACAATCTTGTGTACCTCTAATATATCTCCCCTCAATGTCCTTTTCTCCAGGCAAAATAACACCAGATTTTCTTTACTAACCTTGTAGGTAAAATCCCCCATCCCTGGAACCATTCCAGTAAATATCCTCTACAGCCACGCAAAGACTTTCACATCCTTCCTAACGTATGGTGACCAGAAATGGACGCAATAGTCTCACCAAAGCATTATAAAGGTTCAGCATAACTTCCCTGTTTTTTTATCAGGATGCTGCTCACCAAGCCGAGCTGGTGCAGTGTGAACATGGGTCAACCAGGCCAGGATACTGATCGCCATGCCGAGCTGATACAGTGTGAATATGGGTCAACCAGCCCAGGACAGTGATCACCAAGCCGAGCTGGTGCAGTGTGAATCTGGGACAACCATCCCAGGATACTGATCACCATGCCGAGCTGGTACAGGGCGAGTAGGGGTCAACCAGCCCAGGTCAGTGATCACCAAGCCGAGCTGGTGCAGTGTGACTCTGGGTCAAACAGCCCCGGGAACTTCTGCATGCCGAGCTGGTAAAGTTTTAATATGCATCTTCCGGCCCAGGACACTGATCGCCACGCCGGACTGATACAGTCCAAATATGGGCCCTCAAAGTCATCCTGGACGTCCATTTGCCGTCTCCTTAAGGGAAAGTTGGAAGTATTCCAACAGCCATGCTTCCACCACCCTTCTGTCTGCTCTGATTCATGAGACAAGTAATGGAAGGTTTCATCATTATTACTATCAAATAGCAATTAATCTCCAATATTCACTCAGCGATGATCAGTTTGGGTTCCCCAAGGGCCACTCATCTCCTAATTTCATTACAGCCTTGGTTAAAACATGGACAAAAGAGCTGAACTCCAGAGGTGAAGTGGGAGTGACTGCCCTTGACATCAAGGCAGCATTTGACCGAGTATGGCTTCAAGGAGCCCTAGCAAAACTGAAGTCAATGGGAATCAGGGGGAAAGCTTTCCGCTGGCTGGATTCATACCTCACGCAAAGGAAGATGCTTGTGGTTGTTAGAGGTCTATTATATCAGTCCCGGGACATCACTGCAGGAGTTCCTCAGGGTAGTGTCCTAGGCTCAACCATCTTCAGCTGCTTCATCAATCACTGTCCCTCCATCATAAGGTCAGAAATGGGAGTATTCATCAATGATTAGTACCATTTGTGCCTGCTCAGGTACTGAAGTAGTTCATACCTAAATGCAGCAAGACCTGGACAATATCCAGCCTTGGGCTGATAATTGACATGTAGAATGTGCGCCACACAAGTCAGGAGTTTAATGAAAAATTCTCCACTTACCTGGATGGGTACAGCTCCAACAACACTCAGGAAGTTTTACACCATCTAGAACAAAGCAGCCCGATTGATCAGCACCTCATCCACCACCTTAAACATTCACTAACATTCAACATAAAAGAGAACCCAGAAATCTTCTAAAAGGAAATGCAATCATTTTCTACAGGCTTGTAGATATCAATCAGATAGGACGAGGTGGGTGGTGACTATCCGGGACAAAGCATGTATATATGCTTAGAGGCACAGGGCAAGGTTAAAACAGCTAATGATTACTTCATATCGCTGTTGTAACAGGAATCTTACAAAATATCAGTGGAAGCAAAAGAGTAGAGGCAATGGATAGAGTAAATATTCAGAGGGAGGAGGTACTGGAAAGGCTGGCTATGCTCAGAGTAGATAATCCACCTTGTCTGGATGGCTAAAGGAAGTAGGTATGTCGGTAGCAGAAGGGCTTTCCGAAATCTTACATTCTTCTATAGATGGGCGAGGTGACAGAAGATTGGCGAGTGGTAAATGTGCCACCCTTATACTGGAATGTGTGTAACGACCGTCCCAGCACCTACAGGCCATGCTGTTCAATATCAGTGGCAGGGGTTAGAAACAATAATCAGGGAAACAGTCAACAGGCAGTTCAAGAGTTTGAGGGAGAAAATGATGCATTCACCTCACTCGCCAAAGATGGCCTTTGTCACCTAACGGATACATAAATGGACAGCAGACTAGGAGATGTTGAATATGTCACTTGCTCCCATCTGGAAAGATCCGGATATATAGAAGTTCAATGAAACTGTGACCTTAACAGCCACTGACAGCTCCGTCCTCACCCTGGTGTGAGGCTCCAGGTCGTGTTACAGGAGGTGACACAGCTCTCTAACCACTTTCTTCTTGAATCAGAATCACCTCACACACTGCTCCTGGGTTAGGTGCAGGTAGGAAAATTGCTCTCGGAAAACCTGGGATGGGTAGGTCAGAGCCCCCTCTTCCTCCCTCTTTGCAGAGCTTCCCCTCTCTGCAGACTCTGTTCCATTTGTTGGTCATGTTACAGACCCAGGGACACTGTAACTACTGTCCCCATACCTCATCCAGAGTTGGGTCATCCAAATCCTCTGTCCTCCCTGAATATTTGAAGCAGCTCACAATACAACCTCCAGAAAACCATCCACAGCACCTCCACTAATTTTACAATAGCAGAAGTAAGTCAAAAGCCCCTCACCTGCAAGTTGGATGCCTGGTCTTTTTCAATAAGACTGCGTTTTCTGACAATGCAACCACTAGGTGCTGCAGTACTTGCACATGTACAAATGTAGACTCTTCAACTGGAAAGTCAGAGTCTGAGACGTTCAGGTAGCTGCCAGGATTGAAGATGGCGCTGCTCAATTTGTCACAGGAAATACTTCTGGTTAGATCGTTCCAGTAAACTAAACTTACATTAAGTTGGAAGGAAGTCCAGTATAATGCTAATGTGCAGTTATATGATACTAACAGTAATCTTCAAGATCCAGTTAATATTCCAATAATCCTATTCAGTACAAAAGGAATTTTATGATTACATTTCCATTGGAAATCGAACAGAGTATAAAATGTGCTGCCAGTTTTTTAATGTGATTCGATTATATGACTGAGCAGGACTGATTTCACCCAAATGCAGCCTCTCGCTCCCGCCCCAAGACCCGCTCTCCTCACATCAGCAATTCGCTTTCTCCCTCTACCCACAGGCCGCTTCCTCCCCTCAGCCTCTATCTCCAGACCTCACAGCTCTCCCTCACTCCCCTGGCAGATTGTTCACCTCTCCTCAGCACCCACTGTCGGGTCACTCGCTCCCCACTTCACCACCACCCCAGCCACTAACACCAGACCTCACAGCTCTCCCTCAATCCCCTGACAGATTATTCCCCTCGCCTCAGCACCCACTGTCGGGTCACTCGCTCCCCACTTCACCACCACCCCAGCCACTAACACCAGACCTCACAGCTCTCCCTCACTCCCCTGACAGATTTTTCCCCTCTCCTCAGCACCCACTGTCGGGTCACTCGCTCCCCACTTCACCACCACCCCAGCCACTAACACCAGACCTCACAGCTCTCCCTCAATCCCCTGACAGATTGTTCCCCTCTCCTCAGCACCCACTGTCGGGTCACTCGCTCCCCACTTCACCACCACCCCAGCCACTAACACCAGACCTCACAGCTCTCCCTCACTCCCCTGAGAGATTGTTCCCCTCTCCTGAGCACCCACTCTCAGGTCAATCGCTCCCCACTTCATCCCCCACCCCCGCCACCCAGCCACCAGCTCCAGAACTCACAGCTCCCCACGACCCCCCCTGACAGATAGTTGCCCTCCTCTCGCCACCCCCTCTCTGGTCAATTGCTCCCCATTACACCATCCCGCCCAGCCGCTAGCACCAAGGAGCACAGCTTCGTGACATAGCGAATTAGCAGCAAATGGCCGAGAGGAGGGAAGCAGCTCGGCTTGGAGCGAGTGACTGGAGGGCATGGGGGGGGAAGTGCGGAGCAAGTGACTGGAGAACAGGGTGGTAAGAAGCGGGGAACAATCGGCCAGAGGAGTGGAGGGGAGGGGAGCGGCGAGGTCCGAAGCGAGTGACTGGAGGGGGAGTGGGGGGAAGCGAGCAGCGAATAACTGGAGGGAGAATGGGGAAAGCGAGTAACAATCGGTCAGAGGAGTGGAGTGGAGAGGACCGGCGAGGTCCGGAGCGAGTTGCTGGTGGGGGAATGTGTGGAAGCAGGGAGCGAGTAACTGGAGGGGGAGTGGGGGTAGTGGAGCACTGTCGGCTAGGGGGGGTAGTGGAGAGGAGCGGCGAGGTCCGGAGCGAGTGGCTGAGGTGAGGGGAGAGCTCCAGCCTCACAATCTCCCATTCAGAGGCAACCTCCAGACGAGTGGGAGGAGGGGTGATACCCGATGAGGCTGTATTGCACGTGCCTGAAGATGGACCAGGCGTGGATAGGTGGATAGTTGATGATGTTGGTGCAGCGCATTGTTATCAGAAATCACATTGTTTCAATAACACTAGAGATGAATCCTCGTGCTGCTGAATGTATTTTCAGCTGAGAGTGACTAACACAGGCGGTCAGTGGACATGCACAGGCCAAGTTTCAAAGACGTGTGCCAATGCTGCTGGAACACCCTGCTCAGCATGGAACCCCACTGGAAAGAGCCACAAGTGGCTGGCAGTGCGTCCCACACCATTTTAAGTCTTTTAGGATTCATAGCCTCAGCCCCAGTGGCTCTAACGAGTCCGAAATTGCATCCACAGAGAGATACAGAAGGAGCAAACATTCACTTTTAAAAGTGAATTGGATGAATTCTCGAAGGGAAACAACATGCACGAATATGGGAAACGGACAGGAAAATTGGACTAACTGGAGAGGTATGGTCAGAGAGGGATCTGAACACAAGAATAAGGATATTGCAATTGTGGTGCTACTAAACCAAGAACCAATATTGGTCAGTGAGCACACAGTTGGTGGATGATCAGAGTTTGGTGTGAGTTAGGATATGGGCAGCAGAGTTTGTGATGGGCTGGAGTTTATAACTAAGTGTCTTGTCATGGGTAGCATTAGGATAGTCGGGTATGGAATTAACGAAGAGATAGATGGTGGTTTAAGGGGCATATAGGCAGAGAGTCATAGAGTCATAGAGCCGAACAGCATAGAAACAGGCCCTTCGGCCCACCATGTCCATGCTGACCATAATGCCTATCTATACTAATCCCATCTGCCTGCATTAATTCCATATCCCTCTATGCCTTGTTCATTCAAGTACCTGTCCAGATGTCTATTAAATGTTGCTACTGTTCCTGCCTCCACCACCTCCTCAGGCAGCTCATTCCAGATACCCACTATTCTTTGTGTGAATAATTTACCCCTTTGAGCCCCTTTAAACCTCCTCCTTCTCACCTTAAATATATGCCCTCTAGTTTTAGTCACCCCTACCATGAGAAACAGTCTCTGGCTATCTACCCTATCTATGCCTCTCATAATTTTATATACCTCTATCGTGTCCCCTCTCAGCCTCCTTCGTTCCAGGGAAAACAGACTAGGCCTATCCAATCTCTCTTTATAACTCAAGCCGTCCAAGTAAGGCAACATCCTTGTGATCTTTTCTGCACCCTCTCTCGCGAAATCACATATTTCCTGTAGAGCGGCGAGCAGAACTGCACACAGTACTCCAAATGTGGCCTAACCAACGTTCTGTACAGCTGTAACATGGGGTCCCAACTCTTGTACTCAGTACCTCGGTCGATGAAGGCAAGCATGCCATATGCCTTCTTAACCACTCTGTCTACCTATGTTGCTAATTTCAGGGAACTATGTACTTTCACCCCAAAGTCTCTCTGCTCCACAACACAGCCCAGGGCCCTGCCATTCACTGCATATGTCCTGCCCTGGTTTAACTTCCCAAAATGCATCACTTCACACTTGTCTGTGTTAAATTCCATTTGCCAATTCTTTGCCCACTTTCCCAGTTGATCTATAGACCCTGTTGTAAACTTCGACAACCTTCTTCACTGTCCACTATACCACCAATTTTGGTGTCATCTGCAAACTTACTACTCATGCCCCCTACATTCACATCCAAGTCATTGATATATATGACAAACAACAGAAGACCCAGCACCGATCCCTGTGGCACACCACTGGACACCAGCCTCCAACCTGAAAAACAACCCTGCACTCCCACTCTCTGCCGCTTATCACCAAGCCATTTTTGTATCCTAAGATAGCGTAAGGCAGAGGAAAAGGATACAGTAGACAGGATTGGTGATGGACAGGATACAGTATTGGAACTCCGTGCTGGGTCAAGGAGATCAGCAAGGAAGTGAACTGTCTGTTTCAGCCTCATATATGTGCCAATTCTTTGGATAGAGAATAGAGTGTATGTTGGGGACTGAAAACAATGGCTTCAATCTCCGCCAATACTTTAACAACAAGGTGAGTAAAGCATTGTATGCAATAGCTGGATAGTGAGACTTAACAGGGACGCCAACAGCAACAGAGATGTGACAGTAAATAAAAAGAGCAGTAATACCATTCGCAATGGTTTATAGAGATAACAGCCGGAGAAAGAGATAGACCAAGAACAACAACAGTAGCAAGGAGGGCAGAGTGAATGATAAGATCAGTTATGCAGTTAAACATGGTTTATAGAATGAATAATAACAAGAAATGCTGGAACCACTCAGTAGGTCTGGATTGCATCTGTGGAAAGAGAAGCAGATTTAACGTTTCAAGTCAGTGGCCCTTCTTCTTGAGTTCTGAAGAAGGGTCAGTGACCTGAAACGTTAACTCTGCTTCTCTTTCCACAGATGCTGCCAGACCTGCTGAATGGTGCCTGCATTTCTTGTTTTTATTTCAGATTTCCAGCATCCGCAGTATTTTGCTTTTATAAGAGAATGAATACCTGGATGCAGAGACTTACCAGGGACACCAACGATAGCGAGGTTGGGATAGTAAATGTATTGAATCATCTGAAGGGCACAATAGATCCGCCAATCTCCCGTTATCCAATCATGATCTGCAGTAAGCTCGTCAAACCAAAAGGATAAACTACTGTCCATTGTTAAAACTTTCCAATCTATTGCTCTCAGATTCTGATCTATCTTCTCTCTCTCCCTCTCTCTGGAGCTGCTGATCCCTGTTAGTGTCCAGGTTGATGCTCCCACTGACACCATGGGATAACACATTGAAATTAATCACTTATTAATAGAAGATGGAAACGCTCCAGTTATACTATTAGGGTCCATGGAGATTGACATTCATTGCAGTCTCTGAACAAACAGGTTCAGTTAACAGCTTTCAATCTAACACTGTTTGTACCACAATAAAATGGAACATTTACCCAGTCTGGATGGGATGCATGAGGGTTGCTGAGGGAAGGAATGGTGGAAATAGCAGAGACCATGTCCAGAATCTCCAATCCTCCTTTGATATGGGAAAGATGATAGAGACTTGAGGGTTGTAAATGTTCCCCCCTTTTTAAAAAAGGAGAGATGGAGAGAACCCTATATTTACTCACCAATCAATCTAACATTACAGGTGGGGAAATGTGCACAGTTCACAACCCAGGACAAAAGTACTGTTTGACAAAAACAAGGTCAATAAATGGCAAGCAGCATCGATATTGTAAGACAAGCCATGTCTGACAAACATCAACAACAACCTATATTTATGCAGTGCCTTTAATATAATAAAACATTGGATTGCAAGGTGCTTCACAGGAGCATTATGAAGCAAAGTATGATGCGAGACGCAACAGGAGATATGAAGTAAGCTGACCAACAGCTTGGTTAAAGAGGAAGATTTTAAGTCGTGTCTTAAGGGAGGAAAGTGATGCAGGGAGGCAGAAACAGTGCCACTGTCACTGAACTAGTAATACAGAGACCCAGGCTAATGCTCTGGCTTCAAATCCCAGCAAGGCAGCTGGTGGAAATTAATATTCAATTAATTAATAATTTTAATCAATTAATAAAAATCTGGAAATGAAAGCTATTCTCAGTAATTGTGCTTGAATCTCTCATCAATTGTTGGAAAAAAACCCACCCGAATCATTAATGTCCTTTAGGGAAGGAGATCTGCCAACCGTACCTGATCTTGACTACATATGACTCCAGGTCCACAGCAATGTTGCTGACTCTTAAACTGCCCCGTGAAATGTCCTAGCAAGCCATTCATTTGTCAAGGACAATTAGGGATGGGAACAAATGCTGTTTTTTCCCCCCAGCGATGCCCACATTGAATGAAAGAATAAAAACAGAGGTGTAGGGAGGGCAGTCCAGAGCTTTGGGCCTAGGCAGCTGAAGACCTGACTGCCAGTGGCGCAATAATGAAATCAAGGATACACAATAGGCCAGGATTGAAGGAGTTCTGAGAGCTTGATGCATTGTGCGGCTGGTGGAGATTACTGAGACAAGGAGGGGTGAGGACATGAAAGGAGTTGGAAACACGGTTGAGAATTTTGAAATCAAGACATTGCTTGACTGGGAGCTGATGTCGGTCAGTGATTGGGGAATGGGGTTTGATGCAAGTCAACACAAGGGCAGCAGAGTTTGGATGACCTCACGTTTACAAAGAGTAGAATGTTTGAGACAAGCCAGGAATGAGTTGACATCTGGAATAGAAAGCTAGTCTCAGTCATCGTGCTATGAAACTATCATCGTTTTTCGTGAAACTTCATCTTGTTCACTACTGTCCTTACCTGGTCTGGTCTGCATGTGAGTCCAGACCCACAGCAATATGGGTGACTTTTAAATGCCCCTTAAAATCGCCGAGCAAGTCACTAAGCTGTCAAAGGCAATTAAGCATGGACAACAAATGCTGACCTTCCCATGGACACCCACATTCAATCAAAGAATTTTAAAAAAGAACAATCAAGTCTAAATGCAACGAAGGCATGAATGAGGTTTCATCAGCAGATGAGCTGAGACAGAGATGAAATCAGGCGCTGTCACTGAGGTAGAAATAGGTGGTTGTAGTGATGGTACAGAAATGTGGTTGGAAGCTCATTTTGTGATTGAACGTGACACTAAGGTGGCAAACAGACTGTCTGAATCTCAGACTGTTACCAGGGAGAGAGATGGAATCAATAGCAAGGGAACAGAGTTGGAGTGGGGAGTGAAAACAATAACTACACTCTTCCCAATATTTAATTGGAGGAAGTTTCTGCTCATCCAGTACTGAAGTCGGACAAGCAGTCTGATAATTTAACAACAGTGGAGGATTGGAGAGAGGGAGGTGGTGGTGAGGTAAACTTGATGGAGTTCTTTGATAAAACAATGGAGAGGGGTGATGAGGGTGGTGTGATTGAAGTTATATATATGGACTTTCAAAAGGCGTTTGTTCAAGTGTCATTCAGCAGACAGGTCAGGCAAATGAATGCTATGGAACTAAAGGGACAATGACAGTGTGGATATAACATTGGCTAAGGAACAGTAAACAGAGAGAAGTGGTGAAAGGTTGTTGTTCAGACTCGATGGGAGTATACAGTGGTGTTCCCCAGGGCTCCGTATTAGGACTACTGCTCTTTGTGCTCTTGGAAAACCCGGGGTGGGTAGGGCAGAGACCTCTCCTCCTCCCTCTTTACAGAGCTTCCCCTCACTGCAGCCTCTGCTCCAATTGTTGGAGAGGTTATAGACACAGAGACACTGTTACTAAAGTCCCCATACCTCGTCCAGAGTTGGGTCACCAAATCCTCTGTCCTCCCTGAGTGTCTGCAGCAGCTCACAGCACAACCTCCAGAAAACCATCCACAGCACCTCCACTAACTTTACAATAGCAGAAGCAAGTCAAAAGCCCCTCACCAGTAAGTTGGATGCCTGGTCATTTCAAATAACACTAGAGGGGGTTCCTCGTGCTGTGAATGTATGTTCAGCTGAGAGTGACTAACACAGGCGGTCAGTGGCCATGCACAGAGCAAGTTTCAAAGACGTCCATCAAAGCTGCCAGAATGGTTGATTGACACCATATTCAAACCCCCCTTCACGCGACAGACACAGACACGTTACACCCACTCCAGCAGCCTTGCCAGCCTAGGTTTCCTGTACAATGTGCTGGATGTGACCGGCAGTGCAGCTCACACCATTTTATGGATCCAAACTTCCACAGCACCAGTAGAGCTTGAGAGATGAAATGTGTGGTCAGGGAGAGAGACAGACGGAAATAAACTCACTTTAAAAAGGGAATTTGAAAAATACTTTAAGATGAACAAGTTTCAGGAATATTGGAAATGGACAGGGGTTTGGGATAATCAGAGAGATGAGGCCATGAAGGGATTTGATCACATGAGTGAGACTATTAAAATTGAGGTGTTACTGGAACAAGAGCCAATGTAGGTCAGTGAGCACAGGGATGTTGGGTGAACAGAATTTGGTGTAAATTAGAAGCTGGCAGCAGAGTTTTGGATGACCACAAGGTTACAGAGAGTAGGATGTGGTAGACCAGTCCGGACTGTGTTAGAATAGTCAAGTCTCGAGATAACAAAGGCATGGTTGAGGGTTTCAGCAGCAGGTGAGCTGAGCTCTCTCTCTCTCTTTCTCTCTCTCTCTCTCTCTCAATCTCTCACTGCTTCTCTCTCTCTGTCTTCCTCACTTGCTTTGTCCCAACCTCAGAAGCTTATTTATTTCAATCAGGTCGGATTTTAATCTTCTAAACGCCAGCTGATATAAGCCTAGCCTTTCCAGACTTTCATCATAAGACAGACCGCCTATTTCAAGAATCAGTCCACGTAAACCTTCTCTGAGCTTCCTCCAACACATTTGCATCCTTCTTTAAATAAGAAGACCAGTACAGTACATAGGACTCCAGATTTGGTCTCACCAATGCCCTGTATAGCTGAAGCATAACATCCCTACTTTTGCATTCGATTCCTCCTGCAATAAATGATACCATTCTATTAGTTTTCCTAATTACTTGCTGAACTTGCATACTAACCTTATGCAATTCATGCCCGAGGACACCCAGTTCCCCCTTGTTCTTTGAGCTCAGCAATCTCTCACCATTCCGATAATATGCATTATCAAACTGCTTCCTGCCAGATCAGACAGCTTCACTTTTCCCCACATTACACTCAGTTTGCCAGATCTTTGCCTACTCACTTAACCTATCTATATCCACTTGTAGCCCACTTATGTCCTCTTCACAACTTACTTTCCGACCTATCTTTGTGTCGTCAGCAAATTTAGCAACCATACCTTCGGACCCTTCATCCAAGTCATTTATATGCATTGTAAAAAGTTGAGGCCCCAGCATTAATTCCGGTGGGACATCAACAGCAGCAGCAGAATTGTACTCAACCACAGTCTCTAACCTCATGGCCCAGCATATCCCCCACACTCCCATTACCATCAAGCCAGGAGACCAACCTTGGTTCAATGAAGAGTGCAGGAGGGCCTGCCAGGAGCAGTACCAGGCATACCTCAAAATGAGATGTCAACCTGGTGAAGCTACAACACAGGACTACTTGCATGTCAAACTGCATAAGCAGCATACGATAGACAGAGCAAAGCGATCCCATAGCCAATGGATCAGATCTAAGCTCTGCAGTCCTGCCACATCCAGCCGTGAATGATGGTGGACAATTAAACAACTAACTGGAGGAGGTGGCTCCACAAATATCCCCATCCTCAATGATGGGGGAGCCCAACACATCAGGGCGAAAGATAAGGCTGAAGCATTTGCAACAATCTTCAGCCAGAAGTGCCGAGTTGATGATCCATCTCGGCCTCCTCCAGAAGTCCCCAGCATCACAGATGCCAGACCTCAGCCAATTTGATTCACTCCACGTGATATAAAAAAAACGACTGCAGGCACTGGATACTGCAAAGGCTATGGGCCCTGAAAATATTCCGGCAATAGTACGGAAGACCTGTGCTCCAGAACTTGCCATACCCCTAGCGAAGCTGTTCCAGTACAGCTACAACACTGGCCTTTACCCTGCAATGTGGAAAATTGCCCAGGTATGTCCTGTACACAAAAAGCAGGACAAGTCCAACCCGGCCAATTACCGTCCCATCAGCCTACTCTCGATCATCAATAAAGTGATGGAAGTTGTCATCAACAGTGCCATCATGCGGCACTTGCTCAGCAATACCTGCTTAGTGACGCTCAGTTTGGGTTCCGCCAGGGCCACTCAGCTCCGGACCTCATTACAGCCTTGGTTCAAACATGGACAAAAGAGCTGAACTCAAGGGGTGAGGTGAGAGTGACTGCCCTTGATAACAAGGCAGCATTTGACCGAGTATGGCATCAAGGAGCCCTAGCAAAACAGAGGTCAATGGGAATCAAGGGGAAAACCCTCCGCTGGCTGGAGTCATACCTAGCACAAAGGAAGATGGTTGTGGTTGTTGGAGGTCAATCATCTGAGCTCCCGGACATCACTGCAGGGGTTCCTCAGGGTAGTGTCCTAGGCCCAACCATCTTCAGCTGCTTCATCTATGACCTTCCTTCAACCATACAGTCAGAAGTGGGGTTGTTCGCTGATGATTGCAAAATGTTCAGCACCATTCGTGACTTCTCAGATACTGAAGCAGTCTGTGTAGAAATGCAGCAAGACCTGAACAATATCCAGGTTTGGGCTGATAAGTGGCAAGTAACATTCACGCCACACAAGTGCCAAACAATGACCATCTCCAACAAGAGAGAATCTAATCATCTCCCCTTGACATTCAACGGCATTACCATCTCTGAATCCCCCCACTATCAGCATCTTAGGGGCTACCATTGACCAGAAACTGAACTGGAGTAGCCATCTAAATACCGTGGCTACAAGAGCAGGTCAGAGGCTAGGAATCCTGAGGCGAGTAACTCACCTCCTGACTCCCCGAATCCTGTCAACCATCTACAAGGCACAAGTCAGGAGTGTGATGGAAAACTCTCCACTTGCCCGGATGGCTGCAGCTCCAACAACACTCAAGAAGCTCGACACCATCCAGGACAAAGCAGCCCGCTTAATTGGCACCCCATCTACAAACATTCACTCCCTCCACCACCGACACACAGTGACAGCAGTGTGTACCATCTACACGATGCACTGCAGCAATGCATCAAGGCTCCTTAGACAGCACCTTCCAAACTCGCGGCCTCTACCAACTATGAGGACAAGGGTAGCGAATACATGGGAACAGCACCACCTGCAAGTTCCCCTCCAAGTCACACAACATCCTGACTTGGAACTATATAGCCGTTCCTTCACTGTCGCTGGGTCAAAATCCTGGAACTCCCTTCTTAACTGCACTGTGGGTGTACCTACCCTAGATGGACTGCAGTGGTTCAAGAATGCAGCTCACCACCACCTTCTCAAGGGCAATTAGGAATGGACAATAAATGCTGGCCTGGCCAGCGACGCCCACTTCCCGTGAATGAATAAAAAATAGTCATTAAATATTGCCAAGCCGAAAATGACCCATTTTGCCTACTCTCTGTTTCCTGTTAGCTAGACCAATCTTCTATCCATGCCAATATGTTACCCCCTACACCATTAGCTTTTAGTTTCTGCAATGGCCATTGATGTGACACCTTATCAAGTGCCTTCTGGAAATCTAAGTGCATTACATCCAACGGTTCCCATTTATCCACAGCACATGTTACTTCCTCAAAGAACGTCAGAAAATTAGTGAAACATTAATTCCCTTTCACAAAACCAGTTGACTTTGCCGGATCACCTTGTATTTTTCTCTGTGCCCTGCTGTAACGTCTTCAATAATAGCTTTTAACATCTGTTCCATAGCCATAAAGCCTATCTCACCTGTCACAGTTCGTATGTCGGCAATGTCTATTCTGATTTGGTGCAGTATTTGAACTGACACTCCTCAATAAAAGGTGATACTTCGACCTCCTTTTTCTTAATCTATGACCCTAGATCAGATCTTACAGTGGTGTAGGAGAGGGAACAGAGTTCATGTCAAAGTCCTGCCTCCCTTTTATATGATCCTGCATAATGGACAGGGACTACTGGGCTGTAATGTGCTCAAAGGTTATCAGCAGTAATTGATTATCTCTATATTTGTATATTGTAGAACCATAAAACATACCCCTACTCTGGTGTCCAGTGCATCCTCAATATTCATGATTAAAATATCAGAGGAGTGGGTACCAGACACCTCTGATCACCCTGAGGTACAGGTGATTCTCGAGTCGGTCCTGAGTGTATTCACAACCCATAAAAATGACTGTGGAAACATGAGCAGACCGGAAGAGATTGACTGACCATTGCATGCTCCATGAAGCAGTATTCTTACCGAGCTGAGATTATATCATATATTCCAGACATCATCAGGTCATTGTTATACCAGGGTGTAATTCACAAAGACACATTCATTACTAACTGCCCGATTTGATCGGTTAGAAAACCGGATGGCAGCTGGTGACTATTGACCATCACAAACACAACTCAGTCACCCCTGTGTGAACCCAGTTGTCTGAGAGACACCCACCTTACTCTCCCGGATTCCCAGCGGCAGGGCTCTCTTCACCACCCTGGATATCTCAAATGGTTATTGGAGTATCCCAGTAAAACTAGAGAAACAAATTAAATTCAAATTGACTTCTGAGGACCAGAGATACCCCTGGACATGTCTGTCACAAGGGGTTCCACAATAACCCCACTATTCTCCACAAACCAATGGCCGGGGCCCTTATGAGCTTTTCGCAGCCTTTCTGCTCGCTGCAATATATCGATGATCTCCTCTTCATCACGAAAGACCGTGTCCACACATTTAACCCTTTTACAGGAACTACTGCAGTTACTTTGGGAGCTGGAATAAAAGACCATCCACGTAAGGCCTAGCTGGTGCAATACCGTGTCACCTTTCTAGGTGTCCAGATTGGATCATTCAGCATCAGCCCAGACCAACATCAGGTCGAGACCATCCAGTGTCTATCCCTGTCCACCACAAAGACTGCCCGGTGTCCTATCCTCAGGCTGGTGGGGTATCAGTGGACCCTCATCCAGTGTCTACCCCTGTCCAGCTCAAAGACTGCCCTGTGTCCTATCCTCAGGCTGCTGGGGTATCAGTGGACCCTCATCCAGTGTCTACCCATGTCCAGCTCAAAGACTGCCCTGTGTCCTTTCCTCAGGATGGTGGGTATCAGTGGACCCTTATCCCTCGATTTGCAGAGACTGTGACTCCTCTTTATGAACTAACTAATGGTGATGATGACCAGGTTTAATCTGGTTGGGCTGAAGAGAGCACAGAAGTAGTAATACAACTGAAGAAAGCTGTCGCCCAGGCAACGTGTCCTATCTCATCTAACCTTGACAAGACTTTCCACATGGAGGTTGGGGACACAGTGAAAAGTCTGGCTGCTGTCCTATGTAGAGAAAACCAGGAGAAACTACTCCCCATTGTGAATGATCCAGAATGGTGAGTGGGTCTGAACTGATTTACTCTGTTTGTGAAGGACATTTGTTAACCACGTTCTGGGACATCAAACATTTCACTTACATCACGGGTTTCAACAGGGTGATACTGCCCAGTCCATTATAAACTTTCCCTGTATAGGAAAGCAGTAGTGATAGTATTCACTTGTCAGAGAGACATGGAGTCATAGTCTTTTCAGCACAGAATGAGGCCATTCGGCCCATCATGTCCATGCCAGCTCTTTGTAGATAAACCCAGTCAGTCTCTAACCCCAGCTCTGTCTCCATATTCCTGCAAGTTTATTTCCCTCAAGTGTCCATCCAATAACCTTTTGAAATCATTCGCCATCTCTGCTTCCACCACCCACGTAGGCAGTGATTTCCAGGCCATTCCCACTCGCTGTGTAAAAATGTTGTTCCTCACATCCCCCTGTATCTCTTGCCCACAACCTTAACTGTACTCCTTGTACCATTAGCTAATGTGAACATCTTTTCCTGTCTACCTTATCCAAGCATGTCATCATCTTGTATACCTCTATCAAATCTCCCCTCAATCTCCTTTACTACAAGGGAAACAATCCCAGCTTTTCCAGACTAACCTTGCAGCTAAAATCCTCCATCCCTGGAACCATTCTGGTAAATCTCCTCTGCACCCTGTCAAGGACCCTCAGCTCATTCCTAAAGTGTGGTGAACAGAACTGGATGCAGTACTCCAGTTGGGGCTTAACCAGAGCTTTATAAAGGTTCAGCATAACTTTCCTTCTTCTGTATTCACTACCTCTATTTAAGAAGCCCAAGGTCCCATATGCTTTACTAACGACTCTCTCAATATGTCCTGCCACCTTCAAGCATCTATGTACATGAACCCCATGTCCCTTCGTCCTTGCAGACATAGAACATAGAACAGAGAACATAGAAAAATACAGCACAGAACAGGCCCTTCGGCCCACGATGTTGTGCCGACACTTTAGAACTGTGCCATTAAGTGTATATTGCCTCTCCCTGTTACTGATGATAAAATGCATCACCTCACACTTGTCTGTATTAAATTCAATTTGCCTCCGATCTGCCCATTCTGCTCGCCTATCTATTTCCCGTTGCAGTTGATTGGTATCAACCTCACTTTTTGCCCCGTCTCCAAGTTTGGTATCATCAGCAAATTTTGAAATGTTGCTCTATATTTCAATATTCAAATCATATATTCATATCAAAAAACAAAAACAGTGGTCCTGGCACTGACCCTTGGGGAACACCACGGTCTAGCTTCCTCCAATCTTCAAAACAATCATTTACTACGACTCACTATTTTCTGTCCTTAAGCCAGTTTTAACTTAATTTTGACAATTACCCTCTTACTCCATGAGCCTCAATTTAACAAGCCTTTTATGTGGAACCATATCAAATGCTTTGTTAAAATCCATATGAATAGCATCCATGGCAGACCCTTCATCAACCTTCTTTGTTACGTCATCAAAAATTTAATTAGGGTAGTCAAATACGATCTGCCTTTACTGGAGTGCGTACAAAATGTGTTTCTGGAGCAGTACGTTGAAGGAACAATTCTAGATCGGGCGATTATAGATTTACTATTATGCAATGTGAAAAGCCTAATGAATAACTTTGCTGTAAAGGAGCCTTTGAGAATTAATGACCATAATCCGGCAGAATCTCACATTAAGTTTGAATGTGATAATTTTTAAACTAGGGTCTTAAATCTGAACAAGGGAAACTATGAAAGTATGAGGGACAAGTTGGCTGTTGTGGATTGGGAAAATACACTAAACAGATTTGACAGTAGACAGGCAATGGCTTGTAGTTAAAAATACTACATGGTCAACAACAGATAGATATTCCTCTGAGGCACAAGCAACCAATGGGAAAGTTGAATCAACTGTGGCTAGCAAAAGAATTTAAAGATTGCATTAGATCAAATGAAGTGGTTTATTAGGATGCCAGATAAATCCCCTGGACCAGATGTGCTACATCCCAGAGTGTTGAAGGTGGTGGCTATAGAGATGGTGGATGCTAAGGTGGGTATCTTTCAAAATTCTACAGATTATGGAAGGGTTCCTGAGACTGGAAAGTAGCAAATATAACCCTAATATTTAAGAAGCGTGGGAGAGGGAAAATTGAGTACTACAGACCTGTTAGTTTGACATCACAGTGTCTTAGATTCACAGAATTGTACAGCACATAAATAGGCCTTTCGGACCATTGTGTCCGTGTGGCCATCAGGCACTTTACTAATCTAATCCCATTTCCAACACGTGTCCAGTAGCCTTGTCTCCCATGGCGTTTCAAGTGCTAATATAAACACTTCTTAAATGTTGTGAGTGTTCCTGTCTCTATCACCTCTTCAGGCAGTGCGTTCCAGATTCCAACTGCCTTCTGAGTGAAAACGTTGTTCCTCAAATCCCCTCTAAACCTCCTACCCCTTACCTTAAATTTATGTCCCCTGGTCATTGACCCTTCTGCTAAGGGATGAAAAGGTTCTTCCTATCCAACCTCATAATTTTGTATACCTCAAGCATCTACCTCCCACCCCCCGCACCCCCCGCCCCCACAGCCTTCTCTGCTCTAAGGAAAACAACCCTAGCCTATCCAGTCTCTCTTCGTAGCTGACATTCTCCAGCCCAGGCAACATCCTGGTGAATATTCTCTCCACCCTCTCCAGCGCAATCACATCCTTCCTGTAGTGTGGTGACCAGAACTGGACACAGTACTCCAACTGTGGTCTAAGTTGGGTTTTATACAGCTTCATCATAACCGACCTTCTCTTGCATTCTATGCCTCAGTTACTGAAGGCAAGTATCCCATATGCCTTCCTAACCACCTTATCTACCTGTGCTGTTGCCTTCAGTGATCTATGGACAAGTACACCAAGGTCCCTCTGACTCTCTGTACTTCCTAGGTTCCTACCATCCATTGTATATTCCCTTGAAATGTTAGTCCTCCCAAAATGCATCACCTCACTGCTCTGTCCGTCAGTCGTAGGGGAAAAAAATTGAATCTACTGTGAAGGGTGTGATAACTGGACACTTAGAAAATAATGGTAAAATTGACAGAGTCAACAAGCATTTATGAAAAGGACATCATATGTGACAAACCTTTTGAAGTTTTCGAGGATTTACTTTGAGCATAGATAATGGAGCCAGTTTAAAGCGACTCGAGCGAAGACTTTCCCCACTATGCTGAGCAGCGAGATTCTACGGTAGTTGTTGCAGTCACCGTGGTCACCTTTGTTTTGTAGAGGGTGATGATATTGGCATCACACATGTCCTGAGGTACTACTTCCTCATCCCAGCACAGGCAAAGCAGTTCATAAAGTGCTGAGAGTATAGCAGGCTTGGCACTCTTCATTATTTCAGGGGCAATGCCGTCCTTCCCAGGGGCTTTTCCGTTGGCTAGAGAATTAATGGCATCACTGAGTTCGATTTTGTTGGCTGTACGTCCAGCTCATCCATGACTGGCAGAGGCTGGGCTGCATTGAGGGCGGTCTCAGTGACAACATTCTCCCTGGCCATGTGAGCCGCATCAAAGATGGCAAGTTCCCCAAGGACACATTGTACAGTGAGCTCGCCACTGGTATCAGACCCACTGGCCGTCCATGTCTCCGCTTTAAAGACTTGAAGTCCTGTGACATTGATCACAACTCATGGGAGTCAGTTGCCAGTGATCGCAAGAGCTGGTGGGCAGCCATAAAGGCGGGGCTAAAGTGTGGCGAGTCGAAGAGACTTGGCAGTGGGCAGGAAAAAAGACAGAAGCGCAAGGAGAGAGCCAACTGTGTAACAGCCCCGACAACCAATTTTATCTGCAGCGACTGTGGAAGAGCCTGTCACTCTAATATTGGCCTTTATAGCCACTCCAGGCGCTGCTTCACAAACCACTGACCACCTCCAGGCGCTAACCCATTGTCTCTCGAGACAAAGAGGCCAAAAAAGAAGATAATGGAGAAGCAGTGGATGTAGGTTATTTGGATTTACAGAAGGTTTTTGATAAGGTCACACACAGGAGGTTAGTAAATAAAATTAGAGAACATGGGATTGGGGGGTAATATACTGGTATGGATTGACAATTGGTTAACAGACAGAAAAGAGAGAGTTGGAATAAAGCCGTCATTCTCAGGATAGCAGGCTCTTACTAGTGGGGTAGCACAAGGATCTGCACTCGGACCACAGCTGTTCACAATCTATATTGGACGTGGGGCCTAAATGTAATCTTTACAAATTTGCCGATGACACAAAACTAGCTGGGACTGTAAGTTGTCAGGAGGATGCAAGGAATCTTCAAGCAGATTTGGACAGGCTAAGTGAATGGGCAAGAACATGGTCGATGGAATATAATGTGAATAAGTGTCAAATGATCCACTCTGGTTAAAAAAAAAACAGAAAGACAGAATATTTCTCAAATCGTAAGAGGTTGGGAAGTTCATGAGTAACTAAAAGCTAGTATGCAGGTGCAACAATTAATGAAGAAGGAAAATGGTATGTTGGCCTCCATCACAAGGGGATTTGAGTACAGGCATAAAGATGTATTGATTCAATTGTATACAGACTTGGTGAGACTGCACTTGGAGTTTTGTTTACAGTTCGGTGTCCCTATCAAAAGAAGGGTATGCTTACAGTAGAGGGAGTGCAATGCAGGTTCAGCAGACTAATCCCTGGGATAGCGGTATTGTCGTATGAGGAGAGGTTGAGAAAACTTGGCCTGACACCCTCTTGAGTTTCAAGGAATGAGCGTTGATCCCATACAAAGTTCTTATAGTGCGTTTCCCCTGGCTGGTGAGTCTAGAACCAGTGGACATAATCTCAGAATAAGGGAAAGGCAATGTAAGACTGAGATTGAGAAGAATTTCTTCACTCAGAGGGTGTTAAATCTTTGGAATTCACTACCACAGAGGATGTGGGAGATCAACACTGAGCATGTTCAAGACTGAAATCAATGGATTTCGGGAGACAACGGACATCAAGGGATACGGGGATAGAGCAGGAAAGTGGCGTTGAGGTACATGATCAACCATGACCTAACTCAATGACAGAGCAGGCTCGGCGGGCTGAATGGTCTACTACTGATCCTATGTTCCTACAAATACGTGCTTTGTATCCTTCATTAACTGAAAACTCTCTGAGTATCTGTCCATTTCCTCTTTAATTCTTGTTTGTAAAACATTACCCAACACTGATGTGAAACAAACTGGTCTGTAGTGACTAGGACTGTGCTCACAGCCTCATTACAGCAAATTCAAGGTAATTGGCAAGGAACCAGAGGCAAACTGAGTAGAATTTTCTTTCACAGCCAAATCTAGAGCCCCCGATTATCTAGAAACATACAGAGTAAGATAAATCAGAAGAAAAAAGCTTATGACAGTCACAAACAAATAATACTTTAGATAGCCAAGAGGTGTATAGAAAGTGTAGGGGTGAAGTAAAAAAGGAAATTAGAAAAGCAAAGCGAGGACATGAAAAAAATATTGACACGTTAAATCAAGGAAAACCCAAAGATGTTTTTTCAGTACATTAAGAACAAGAGGATAACTAAGAAAAGGGGAGGGCATGTCAGAGATGTAAAAAGTAATTTATGCGTGGATGCAGAAGATGTGGGTAGGGTCCTTAATGGGTTTTATGTCTCTGTCTTCACAAGGGAGAAGGATAATGCAGACATTGTAGTTAGAGAGGAGGTGAAATATTAGATATGATAAGCATAATGAGAGAGGAAGTACTAGAGGGTCTGACATCATTGAGAGTGAATAAATCACCAGGGCTGGAAGGATTGTATCCCAGCTGTTAAAAGGAGCCAGGGAGGAAATAACACGCTCGTTGGATAATCTTCAAATCCTCACTTGATACAAGAGAGGTACCAGAGGATTGGAGGTCTGTAAACGTTGTACCGTTATTTAAAAAGGGTGCCAGGGATAGGCCAAATAATTAAAAGCTTGTCAGTCTGACCTCGCTGGTGGGTATATTATTAGAATCAATTCTGTGGGATAGAATAAACAGTCACTTAGAAAGGCACAGATTAATCAGAGACAGTCAGCATGGATTTGTTAAGGGGAGGTCTTGTCTTACTAACTTAATTGAGTTTTCTGAGGAAGTAAGGAGGATTGATGAGGGTAATGCAATGGAGGTGGTCTACATGGATTTTAGTAAGGCATTTTACACGGCCCTAGATGGCAGACTGGTCAGTAAAAGCAATGTCCATGGGCTACAGGGCAATGTGGCAGTTTGGATCCAAAATTGGCTCAGTGACAGGTTACAAAGGGTAATAGTCAACACATGTTTTTGTGATTGAAAAGTTGTTTCCAGTGGCGTTTCACAGGGCTCAGTGTAGGCTCCCTTGCTGTTTGTGGTCTATATTAATGATTTGGACTTAAATGTGGGAGACAGGATTTCGAAATTTGCTGGTGACACACAAATTGGCCGTGGAGTTGATAGTGAAGAGGTTAGCCTGAGACTCCAGAAAGATATTAATGTTTGGTTGAGTGGATGGAAAAGTGGCAAATGGGATTCAATCCAGAGATGTGTGAGGTAATGTATTTGGAGAGAGAAAACAAAGTGAGGGAGCAGACAAAAACATGGTGATAGTGAGAGGGGTAGAAGAGGTGAAACAAAGGATAATTGTTGGTGGGTGTTTTAGCGATTTGAGGACTGTTTCCAGTTGCATTCCACAGGGCTCAGTCCTGGGTCCCCTGTTTTTTGCAATACATATTAACGATTTGGATGTAAATGCAGGTGACATGATAAAGACGTTTGCAGACGACACCAGGATTGGCCACGTGGTAGATAGCGAGGAGGATATCTGCAGGCTGCAGGAAGATATTGATAGTCTAGTCAGACGGGCAGAAAAGTGGCAAATGGAATTCAAACCCGGAGAAATGTGAGGTGATTCATTTGGGGAGGTCAAACAAGGCAAAGGAATACACGATTAATGGGAAAATACTGAGAAGTGTAGAGGAAGCGAGCGACCATGGAGTCAATGTCCACAGATCCCGAAAGGAAGCTGGACAGGTCGTTAAGGTGGTTAAGAAGACATATGGAATCTTTTCCTTTATTAGCCGAGGTATCGAGTACAAGAGCAGGGAGGTTATGCTGGAACTGTATAAATCATTGGTTTTGCCTCAACTTGAGTACTGTGTGCAGTTCTGCTCACCTCATTACAGAAAGGATGTAATTGCACTAGAGAGGGTACAGAGGAGATTTACGAGGATGTTGCCAGGACTGGAAAAATGCAGCTATGAGGATAGATTGGAAAGGCTGTGGTTGTTCTCCTTGGAACAGAGAAGGCTGAGGGGAGATCTGATTGAAATGTACAAGATTGTGAGGTGCCTGGATAGAGTGGAGGTGAAGGGTCTATTCACCTTAGCAGAGAGATCAGTGAGGAGGGAGCATAGACTTAATGTGATTGGTAGAAATAACAAAGGGGAAATGAGAGAAGACCTTTTTACCCAGTGGGTGCTGTAGGTCTTGGAACACACTGCCTGAAAGGGTAGCAGAGGCAGAAACCCTCAAACAATTCAAAGGCATTCTGGATATGCACCTCAGGTACAATAATCTGCAGGGATACGGAACAAATGCTGCAAAGTGGGATTAGATTGAACTGTTCGATTTTTCAGCGAGCACAAGCAGAGGGGCTGAATGGCCTCCTTCTTGCCGTAGGTTTTCTATGATTCTATTACCCATCAGCCAGCCCAGGCTGCTGCTGCCCATGTCGAGGTGTTGCAGTCTGAATCCGAGCCCTCAAACCCCAGAGCTGCTCGAGTACGTCCTGCAAGGTCATCTGCAGTCTCCTCAGTGAAAGTCAGCAACTTTCCACCAGCCATGCTGCAGTCACTGGGGAAACACTGTGTAGGAGCACTAGGCAGGTTGAGGGCATCCACAAGTCAGGGACTAAGGAAATAAATAAGGGTGAATAGTTCATTATTGTTTGTACAATTGGATGTGTTGTTGGATAAAGATGTTAATGAAAATGTTTTGGTGTTGTTTTTTTCACAGGATAATTACCAAGGGGACACTGTGATGGGGCGTCTCAGATGAATGTAATGGTGGAGAATGGGCATCCATGTTGGGAAAGGGAGGTTGTCCTTTGGGAACCGTAATTATAGCTGGGATTCCCCGACAGCCTATCCGGGTCGAAGTCATCCAGGAAATATCCTCTCTGCCTCCTCCTCCTCGTGAGGTGGCCTCCGGATTCCTGCTGCCAATGCCTGTGTCCTCATGATGGTGATGATATGAAGGGTGCAGCAGAACACCATGAACTTGGACACCTGCTCCAGTGTGTACTGGAGGGCTCCCCCCGAGCTGTTCAGACATCACAAGCATTGTTTCATTGCACTGATGGTCTGTTCCACCATGTTCCTGGTGACTCCATTGCTCACGTTATATTCGGGTGATTTTCATGTGGATGATTTGTAGTTGGGGTGAGGGAGGAGGAGAGTGTGTGGTGTTTAGAGGTAACGAGCCATGGATGGAGGAGGTAGCCTTCTCCTCTCAGGAGCCATGAAGATCCGATGACAGTGGCAATGGCCGACTGTTTCAGATTGAAGGTATGGTGGCTGCTGCCTGGAAAGAAGGCATTCATCAACATGATATACTGGGCATGGTCACACACTAACTGTACATTAATAAGAATAAAAATATTCTTTAACAAAGGAGCAGCAGTGGGCCATTCGGCCCCCAGGAGAGCTGCACTATTTAATAAGATCATGCCTGGTCCGATGGTATTCTTAACTATATTTTCCTGCCTGCTCTGAGTAGCCACAGACTCTCTTGTCAATCAATGGAGTTTTTTTCAGTTCCTGTACCTCTCCCCATTGATATGGGGACCTCGCTGAATCACCTACGCCATCAGGAATCCCACCATCCCGACAAAGCCAGGGGATTGCTCATCCTGGTTCTCCCTGCTGAGGGATAAAGTTATGTACTCATCTCACTCGACATAGGTGACCTCCGTCACCCAGCGTCAATGGACAACATAGAGAGAGATAATGGATACGTTACCCGCTTGTGCCTGGAAAAATCCAGATACGTAGAAGTTCAATGAAACTGTGACCTTAACAGCCACTGAAGGCTCCGTCCTCACCCTGGTAAGAGGCTCCAGGTCATGTTACAGCAGGTGACACAGCTCTGTGACCACCTCCTTATTGAATCAAAGTCACCTCACACACTGCTCCTGGGTTAGGTGTAGGTTGGAAAGTGCTCTTGGGAAATCCGGGGTGAGTCGGGCAGAGCCCCCTACCCCTCCCTCTTTGCAGAGCTTCCCCTCTCTGCAGCCTCTGTTACATCTGCTGGTCATGTTACAGAGCCAGAGACACTGTAACTACAGTCCCCATACCTCGTCCAGATTTGGGTCACCAAATCCTCTGTCCTCCCTGAGTCTCTGCAGCAGCTCACAACACAACCTCCAGAAAACCATCCACAGAACTTTACAATAGCAGAAGTAAGTCAAAATCCCCTCACCTGTAAGTTGGATGCCTGGTCCTTTTAAATAACACTAGAGGGGGTTCCTCGTGCTGCTGAATGTATGTTCAGCTGAGAGAGACTAACACAGGTGGTCAGTGGACATGCACAGACCAAGTTTCATAGGCGTGAATCAAAGCTGCCCAACGCCCTGTCCAGCATGGAGCACACCACGGGGCATGGCAGAAGTGGCGAGCGGTGCATCTCACATCATTTTATTGTTTCTGGGTTTGTTGCACCGACATCTCTGCAGAGCCCAAACGACAGCCAGAGAACAATACAGAGGGGAAATATTTCACTTTAAATAGAGAATTGAATAAATGCTTAAAGGTGAATACGTTGTAGGACTATGTGAAATAAGGAGGTGAATGGGACTAATTGGACGGGTGAGGCCATAGAGGGATTCAAACACAAGAATGAGAATATTAAAATTAAGGTGCTGCCAGAGCGGGAGCCAATGTAGATCAGTGAGCACAGGGGTGATGGGTGATCGAGGTTTGGTGTGAGTTAGGATACAGGCAGCATAGTACTGGTTGGGATGTAGTTTATGAAGATTTTTGACTGGGAGGGTGGACAGGGAAGCATTGGGAGTCAAATTTAACAAAGTTATGAATGAGGGTTTATGCAGCATGTGGGCTTAGACAGAGCTGGAACCAGGTGATATTAGAGAGCTGGTGGGTTAAAGGATTGGTACTGGAGAGGATATGGTGTTGAAACTCAGCTCAGGGTTAAAAGGATTACCGAGGTTGTAAACAGCCTGGTTCACCCTCAGACACTGACCTTGCTGGCAGATGGAGTCAGTAGATAGGAAATGATGTTTGTGATGGGGTTCAAAGACACTGACTTTAGTCTACATGAAACTTTAATGAGAAGAACAGTATATCAGTGAAATGTGGTTTGTTGATATAATGAATCAAGGTTTACAGATCTCATAACTATACGTAGGGATCTACCAGGAAACCAACAGCAGCAAAGATGACAGAGTACATTGCAAGAGTATATTACAAGAACAGTATTACTGTTAACAATGGCTTGTAGAGTTAGCAGCCAGATGCAGAGACTTAACAGGAATAACAGTAGCAGCAAGTAAGCACTGTAAATTAGAAGAACAGTAATGTGTTCAACATTTGTTCAACAATTTGTTGAATTAATAACTGGATAGAGAAACTTACCAGGGACACCAACAACAGCGAGGATAGGATAGTAAATGTGTTGAATAAAAAGAAGTGCTTAATAGATCCGCCGATTTAACGATAGCCAATCATAGTTAGTATAAAGATAATCAAGCTCCCAGGAAAAACTCCTTCTCATTGTCGTAACATTCCAATCTATTGTTCTCAGATTCTGACCCATTGTTGTAACATTCCAATCTATTGTTCTCAGATTCTGACCCATTGTTGTAACATTCCAATCTATTGTTCTCAGATTCTGACCCATTGTTGTAACATTCCAATCTATTGTTCTCAGATTCTGATTTATCCTCTCCCTCTATCTGGAGCCGCTGATCCCTGTTAGTGCCAGGGGTGATGCTCCAGCCAACCCACTGAATATAACACATTGAAAGGAGTCTCTTATTAAGAAGAGGGAAACCCTCCAGTGATCCAATTAGAGTCCATGGAGACTGACATTAATTATAGTCACTGAACAAACAGGTTCAGTTAACCCCTTTCAATCCAACATTTTCTGTACCGCAATAAACATTTATCCGGTCTGGACGGGATGTATGAGGGTTGCTGCGGGAAGAAATGTTGGAAGTAGCGGAGCCACTGGCCAGAATCATCCAATCCTCCTTGGATATCGGAGTGATGACAGAGGACTGAAGTGTTGCAAATTCTACACCCTGTTCCAAACAGTAGTGATAGGCTACAGACTGGAACTACTGACCCATCAGTCTCACCTCACTGAAATGTTGGGGAAACATTTAGAGTCTCTAATCTGGGACAAGATAATTGTGGTTTGAATAGCATGAGTTTATAAATGACAAGAAAGTCCACCAGATATGTTAGTGGCAAATCATGTCTGACTAACTTGATCAAATTCTTTGATGCAGTAATGGAGAGTGTTGCTGCGGATAGCATGGTTGCTACTTTGTATATGAACAATCAAAAGTCGTGGAATCAAATGCCATTTAATAGATTCGTTAGGAAGTCTGAACCTCATGGATTCAAGAGGCAGTGACAGTGTGGATATGACATTGGCTAAGGGATAGAATACAGAGGGAAGTGGTGATCTATTGTTGCTCAGACAGTGGAGGGGATTATACAGTGATGGTCCCCAATGGTCGGTATTCAGGCCATTGCTCTTTTATAAAAACATGCATAAACATATATCTGTGTACTGTGTTTGTGTGTAACATTTACTTATCTATAAAAGGCATAATTTCAATGTTCTCAGGTGACAGAAACTCGGAAATGTAAAAAAATAAGGATGATATCAGAGGGATTCAGGGAGAGAGATGACATGAGGAAATGAGGCAGATGAAATTTAGTGCAGACATGGGCAAAGGGAGGAAGAATGAGGTGAGGCAATGTAAATGAAATGGGGCAGTTTTAAATTGGGTGCATGAACAGATGTCTTTGAATGTAGCTGGACAAGTTGATAAAATTATTAAAAACACATCTGGGATATCAAACTTTATAAAAAGAGACATAACGTGCAAAAGCAAGGAAGCTAACTAAAACTTTAAAAATCACTGGTTAGGTCTCAGCTGAGGAATTGAGTGCAATTCTGAGCATTACTTATTAGAAAGGATGTCAGAATCTTGGAGAAGGTGCAGAGGTGATTTACTGGAATGGTCCAGGAATGAGGAAGTTCAAGTACATGTGGAGACGACAGAAACAGGAATTAGAGCAGATCAGGTAAAGGGGAAATTTAATAGAGCAGATCACAATTATGTGCAGTTTTGACAAAGCAAGATAAACTGTTTCCTTTGGGAAAAGGACCAATAACAATACTCAAAATACTTGGCAAAAGAACCAGAGGTGGCAGAAGGAAAACATTTTTTTATACAGTGAGTTGCTTTATTCTGGAATACACGGCCTGAAGATGTGCTGGAAGCAGATTCAAGAGCAAGTTTCAAAAGGGAACTGGATAAATGCTGCAGAGGGGGATTTGCAGGACTTTGGGAAAAGAGGAGGAAAGAGGGGTAAAATAAAAAGCTCTTTCGTTTGGTTTTTCAGTAGATTTATTGGGAATCTAGAATAGTGGGAATGGAGGTAAAGGCAGTTGTATGTTCCTCCTGCAGAATGTGGGAGGTAGGGGTCGCCAAGAGTGTCCCTGCTGACTGCATCTGCGGGAAGTGCACCCAACTCCAGCTCCTCGCAGACCGCGTTAGGGAACTGGAGCTGGAGCTGGATGAACTTCGGATCATTCGGGAGGCGGAGGGGATTATTGACAGGAGTTATAGGGAGGCAGTCACACCTCAGGTAAAAGAAGTAGGTAGATGGGTTACCGTCAGGGGAAGGAAAGGGAACCAGCAGGCAGTGCAGGGATCCCCTGTGGCCGTTTCCCTCAACAACAGGTATACCGTTTTGGATATTGTTGGGGGGGACGACTTACCAGGGGTAAGCAATGGGGTGCAGGTCTCTGGCACAGAGTCTGTCCCTGTTGCTCAGAAGGGAAAAGGGAAGAGGAGCAGAGCATTAGTCATTGGGGACTCCATAGTTAGGGGAACAGATAGGAGGTTCTGTGGGAACGAGAGAGACTCACGGTTGGTGTGTTGCCTCCCAGGTGCCAGGGTACGTGATGTCTCCGATCGTGTTTTTGGGATCCTTAAGGGGGAGGGGGAGCACCCCCAAGTCGTGGTCCACAGAGGCACCAACGACATAGGTAGGAAGAGAGATGGGGATTTAAGGCAGAAATTCAGGGAGCTAGGGTGGAAGCTTAGAGCGAGAACAACCAGAGTTGTTATCTCTGGGTTGTTGCCTGTGCCACGTGCTAGCGAAGAGAGGAATAGGGAGAGAGAGGAGTTGAACACGTGGCTGCAGGGATGGTGTAGGAGGGAGGGTTTTGGTTTCCTGGATAATTGGGGCTCTTTCTGGGGTAGGTGGGACCTCTACAAACAGGATGGTCTTCACCTGAACCAGAGGGGTACCAATATCCTGGGGGGGAGATTTGTTAGTGCTCTTCGGGGGGGTTTAAACTAAATCAGCAGGGGAATGGGAACCTAAATTGCAGTGCCAGTGTACAGGCTGTTGAGAGTAGTGAGGTAGGGGATAAGGTTACAGGGACGCAAGAGGGCACTGGCAAGCAAGAACTTGGTTTAAAGTGTGTCTACTTCAACGCCAGGAGCATCCGGAATAAGGTGGGTGAGCTTGCAGCATGGGTTGGTACCTGGGATCCTGATGTTGTGGCCATTTCGGAGACATGGGTAGAGCAGGGGCAGGAATGGATGTTGCAGGTTCCGGGATTTAGATGTTTCAGAAAGAACAGAGAAGAGGGTAAAAGAGGGGGGGGTGGTGTGGCATTGTTAATCAAGGAAAGTATTACAGCGGCAGAAAGGACGTTTGAGGACTCGTCTACTGAGGTAGTATGGGCCGAGGTTAGAAACAGGAGAGGAGAGGTCACCCTGTTGGGAGTTTTCTATAGACCTCCGAATAGTTCCAGAGATGTAGAGGAAAGGATAGCGAAGATGATTCTCGACAGGAGCGAGAGTAACAGGGTAGTGGTTATGGGGGACTTTAACTTTCCAAATATTGACTGGAAATACTATAGTTCGAGTACTTTAGATGGGTCTGTTTTTGTCCAGTGTGTGCAGGAGGGTTTTCTGACACAGTATGTGGACAGGCCAACCAGGGGCGATGCCACATTGGATTTGGTACTGGGTAATGAACCCGGCCAGGTGTTCGATTTAGATGTAGGTGAGCACTTTGGCGATAGTGATCACAATTCGGTTAGGTTTACCTTAGCGATGGGCAGGGACAGGTACATACCGCAGGGCAAGAATTATAGCTGGGGGAAAGGAAATTATGACGCGATTAGGCAAGATTTAGGATGTGTAGGATGGGGAAGGAAACTGCAGGGGATGGGCACAAACGAAATGTGGAGCTTATTCAAGGAGCAGCTAATGCGTGTCCTTGATAAGTATGTACCTGTCAGGCAGGGAGGAAGTTGTCGAGCAAGGGAGCCGTGGTTTACTCAAGAAGTTGAAGCGCTTGTCAAGAGGAAGAGGGCGGCTTATGTTAGGATGAGACGTGAAGGCTCAGTTAGGGCGCTTGAGAGTTACAAGCTAGCCAGGAAGGATCTAAAGGGAGGGCTAAGAAGAGCAAGGAGAGGACACGAGAAGTCATTGGCGGATAGGATCAAAGAAAACCCTAAGGCATTCTATAGGTATATCAGGAATAAACGAATGATAAGAGTTAGAACAGGGCCAATCAAGGATAGTAGTGGGAAGTTGTGTGCGGAATCAGAGGAGATAGGGGAAGCGTTAAATGAATATTTTTCGTCAGTATTTACAGTAGAGAAAGAAAATGTTGCCGAGGAGAATACTGAGATTCAGGCTACTAGGCTAGATGGGATTGAGATTCACAAGGAGGAGGTGTTAGCAATTTTGGAAAGAGTGAAAATAGATAAGTCCCCTGGGCCAGATGGGATTTATCCTAGGATTCTCTGGGAAGCCAGGGAGGAGATTGCAGAGCCGTTGTTGTTGATCTTCAAGTCGTCATTGTCGACAGGAGTAGTGCCGAAGGACTGGAGGATAGCAAATGTTGTCCCCTTGTTCCAGAAGGGGAGTAGAGACAGCCCTGGTAATTATAGACCTGTGAGCCTTACTTCGGTTGTGGGTAAAATGTTGGAAAAGGTTATAAGAGACAGGATTTATAATCATCTTGAAAAGAATAAGTTCATTTGCGATAGTCAGCACGGTTTTGTGAAAGGTAGGTCGTGCCTCACAAACCTTATTGAGTTTTTCGAGAAGGTGACCAAACAGGTGGATGAGGGTAAAGCCGTGGATGTGGTGTATATGGATTTCAGTAAGGCGTTTGATAAGGTTCCCCACGGTAGGCTATTGCAGAAAATACGCAAGTATGGGGTTGAAGGTGATTTTGAGCTTTGGATCAGAAATTGGCTAGCTGAAAGAAGACAGAGGGTGGTGGTTGATGGCAAATGTTCATCCTGGAGTTTAGTTACTAGTGGTGTACCGCAAGGTTCTGTTTTGGGGCCACTGCTGTTTGTCATTTTTATAAACGACCTGGATGAGGGTGTAGAAGGGTGGGTTAGTAAATTTGCGGATGACACGAAGGTCGGTGGAGTTGTGGATAGTGTCGAAGGGTGTTGTAGGGTACAGAGGGACATAGATAGGCTGCAGAGCTGGGCTGAGAGATGGCAAATGGAGTTTAATGCGGAGAAGTGTGAGGTGATTCACTTTGGAAGGAGTAACAGCAATGCAGAGTACTGGGCTAATGGGAAGATTCTTGGTAGTGTAGATGAGCAGAGAGATCTTGGGATCCAGGTACATAAATCCCTGAAAGTTGCTACCCAGGTTAATAGAGCTGTTAAGAAGGCATATGGTGTGTTAGCCTTTATTAGTAGGGGGATCGAGTTTCAGAGCCACGGGGTCATGATGCAGCTGTACAAAACTCTGGTGAGGCCGCACCTGGAGTATTGCGTGCAGTTCTGGTCACCGCATTATAGGAAGGATGTGGAAGCTTTGGAAAGGGTGCAGAGGAGATTTACTAGGATGTTGCCTGGTATGGAAGGAAGGTCTTACGAGGAAAGGCTGAGGGACTTGGGGTTGTTTTCGTTAGAGAGAAGGAGGAGGAGAGGTGACTTAATAGAGACATACAAGATAATCAGAGGGTTAGATAGGGTGGATAGTGAGAGTCTTTTTCCTCGGATGAGGATGGCAAACACGAGGGGACATAGCTTTAAGTTGAGGGGTGAAAGATATAGGACAGATGTCAGAGGTAGTTTCTTTACGCAGAGAGTAGTAGGGGCGTGGAACGCCCTGCCTGCAACAGTAGTAGACTCGCCAACTTTAAGGGCATTTAAGTGGTCATTGGATAGACATATGGATGTAAATGGAATAGTGTAGGTCATATGATCGGCGCAACATCGAGGGCCGAAGGGCCTGTACTGCGCTGTAATATTCTAATTCTAATTCTAATTCTAATGGCACAGGCACGATGGGCCAATGGACTGCTTCCATGCTTTGTGATTCTCCAATTCTATGGTAACAGAATCCATTGAGTGCTTATTCCATGTGTACAATTGATGTCCAGCAGTTCTTGAGCCAGCGGCTCATTGTTACTTGTATCCTCACACAGATAACAGAAGAAAGGCAAACACAAGGGCCAGGTGAGCTGAATTGTGCTGACAATTTACTTATTGATTTATGACGTCTCTCTCTTTGATCACTTCAATCAGTCAGTTACAAACACATTGATTTTGTTCCTATTTTATTTCCTGTCTATTTGTTCCCAGGATATGGGTGATAATGACAAGGTCGGCATTACTTCCCCATCCCTGGTTATCATGAGAAAATGATAGGCCTTCATCCTGAACCACATTAGCCTGTAAAATTAAAGCGCATGAGATTGGTGCTAGTGTATTGTGATAGATAGAAAATTGGTTGGCAGACAGGAAACCCAAGAGTAGGAATAAATGGGTCTTTTATTCCGAATGGCAGGCTATTCACCTGCTAATGTCACTAGTGGGGTACCATAGGGATTGGTGACAGGACCCCAGCTATTCACAATATATCTTACTGATTTCGGTGAGGGATCTAAATGTAATATCTCCAAATTTGCTGATGACACGAAACAGGGTGGGAGGGTGAGTTGTGAGGAGGATGCAGAGAGGCTTCAGGGTGATTTGGACAAATTGAGTGAGTGGGTTAATGCATGGAAGATGCAGTACAATGTGGATAAATGTGAGGTTAATCACTTTGGTAGCAAAAGCAGGAAGGCAGATTATTATCTGAATGGCTATAAACTGAGAGAGGGGAATATGCAAGGAGAGCTGGGTGTACTTGTACACCAGTCACTGAAGGTAAGAATGCAGGTGCAAAGGACAGTAAAGAAGGCAAATAGTATGTTGGCCTTCACAGCGAGATGATTCGAGTACAGGAGCAGGGATGTCTTGTTGCAATTATTCAGGGCCTTGGTGAGGCCACACCTGGAATATTGTGTACAGTTGTGGTCTCCTTATTTAAGGAAGGATGTTATTGCTATAGGTTTACCAGACTGATTCCCTGGATGGCGGGACTGACGTATGAGGAGAGATTGAGTCGGTTAGAATTATGTTCGCTGGAGTTCAGAAGATTGATGGGGATCTCATAGGAACCTATAAAATTCTAACAGGACTTGACAGTACAGATACAGGAAGGATGTCCCCGATGGTGGGGGAGTCCAGAACCAGTGGTCGTCGTCTAAGGATACGGGGTAAACCTTTCAGGACTGATATGCAAAATTTCTACACCCAGAGAGTGGTGAGCCTGTGGAATTTGGTGCCGCAGAAAGCAGTTGAGGCCAAAACATTGCATGTTTTCAAGAAGGAGTTAGATATAGCTCTCAGGATGAAAGGGATCAAAGGAAATGGGGGGAAAGCGCAAACAGGTCGCTGAGTTGGGCGATCAGCCATGATCATAATGTTTCTATGTTAACAACGGCACAGATGAGGGTTTATGTAGCAAATGAGCTGAGACAGATGGGTGATATTACAGAGCTGGTAGTAGGCAGGGTAGGTGATGGAGAGAATAAGGGTTCAGAACTCAGCTCAGGGTTAAATAGATCGCAGAGGATGCAAACTGTCTGGTTCAACCTCTGATATTAGCCAGTTAGGGGTACGTCGTTCATGGAGATGGACCGAAGGAGACCGATTGCACAAGCTCCACTCTTCCCAAAATTAAAATTGTAAGAACATTATTTCAGTGAAACGCGGTTTACAGATCACATCGCGGGAAGTAGGGACTTAGCAGGGGCAGCAACAGCAGAAAACATGGTAGAGTAAATTCCATGAACTCTAATACAAGTAGCAATGGTTTATAGAGCTCATAGCTGGAGATAGAGTTTTGCCAGGGATAACAAAAGTAACAAGGAGGGCAGAGTAAATGACAAGAACAGTAATGTTGCGAAACTTGGTTTATAACATTCATAGCTGGATAGAGAGACTTACCAGGGACACTGATAATAGCAAGGATGGGATAGTAAATGTGTTGCATAATCTTCAATACAAGATAGATCCGATAGTCTAATGGGAACCGATCATAATTGGCAGAAAGATAGTCAAACTCCCAAATGAAACTCCTGCCCATTGTTGTAACATTCCAATCTATTGTTGTCAGAGTCTGACCCATTGTTGTAACATTCCAGTCAATTGTTCTCAGATTTTGATCTATTGTTGTAACATTCCAATCTATTGTTCTCAGATTCTGAACCATTGTTGTAACATTCCAATCTATTGTTGTCAGAGTCTGACCCATTGTTGTAACATTCCAGTCAATTGTTCTCAGATTTTGATCCATTGTTGTAACATTCCAATCTATTGTCCTCATATTCTGACCCATTGTTGTAACATTCCAGTCAATTGTTCTCAGATTCTGATCCATTGTTGGAACATTTCAATCTATTGCTCTCAGATTCTGATCTATCCTCTCCCTTTCTCTGGAGCTGCTGATCCCTTTTAGTGCCAGGGCTGATGCTCCCGCTAACACTATGTGATAACACATTGAAAGCAGTCCCTTATTAATAGCAGAGGGAAACCCTCCAGTGACACGATTAGAGTCCATGGAGACTGACATTAATTACAGTCACTGAACAAACAGGTTCAGTTAACCCCTTTCAATTCAACACTTTTTGTACCACAATAAAATAGAACATTTACCCAGTCTGAATGGGATGTATAAGGATTACGGAGGAAAGGAATGGTGGGAATAGTAGAGGCACATGACAGAATCTTTCACTTCTCCTTGGATATGGGAGTGGTGACAGAGGACTGGAGGTTTGTAAATGTTACACCCTGGTTACAAATGGAGAGATGGAGTAAACCCTGTTCTGTTCAGTCAATCTGACGTCAGTGGTGGGGAAATTTCACAACCCAGGGCAGAAATATTCGTTGGTTGGAAAAGCACAGCATAATACATTTCAAGCAGCACGGATATACCAATGAAAAATCATGTCTGGCAAACTTCAACAAGAACTTATCCTAAGGTAAGCAGCATTATGAAACAAAGTGTAACACTGAACCACAAATGCAGATATTCGGTTAGGAGACCAAAAGCTTGGTCAAAGAGGTAGGATTTAAAGGACTGTCTTAAAGGATACAAGCGAGGTGGAGAGGTAGAGCTGTGTAGGGAGGATATTCCCGAGCTCGGGACCGAGGCAACTGAAGGTGCAGACAGCTATGGGGGAGTAATTAATATCAGGAATGCACAACAGGCCAGAATTAGTGGAGCAGAGATATCTCAGAGGGTTGTCGGGCAGGAGGAGATTACAGTTATCGTGAGGGGTGAGACCATGGACGGATTTGAAAACATGATTGAGAATTTTAAAATAAAGGCATTGTTTGACTGTGAGGTGATGTAGGTCAGTGATCGGGGAATGGGACTTGTTGTGAGTTAAGACACAGGCAGCACAGCTTTAGATTACCTCAAATTTACATGTAGTAGCATGTGGGAGAATGAGTTGGAATAGTCTAGTCTACAGGTAATGAAAGCATGAATGAGAGCTTCATCAGCAGATGAGTTGAAACAGGGGTGACGTTGGGCGATCTTATTGAGGTGGGAATAGGTGGGCATAGTGATGGCACGAATATGAGGTTGGAAACTCATTTTGTGGTCAAATGCCACAGAAACACAGAATTGTTACAGCACAGAAGGTGGCCATTCTGTCCATCGAGTCTGCTCTGCCTCTCCAAAAGAGCAATTCATCTAATGCCACTCTCCTGCCTTCTCCCTGTAGCTCTGTACAATCTTCCTTTTCAGATAGCTATCCAATTTCCTCCTGAATGCCTCGATTGAATCTGCCTCCACCAGACTCTCAGGTAGCGCATTCCAGACCTTAACACTCGCTGTGTGAAAAAGTTTTCCTCATGTCACTTCTGCTTCTTTTACCAATTACTTTAATTCTTTGTCCTCTCGTTTTCGATCCTTTCAGGAATGGGAACAGTTTTTCCCTATCCACTCTGTCCAGACACCTCATAATTTTGCAGACCTTTTTCAAATTTCCTCTCAGCCTTCTCTTCTCTAAGGAAAATGTTCCAACTTCTCCAGTCTATCTTTAGAACTGATATTCGTCATCCCTGGAACCATTCTTGTGAATGTTTTTTCACACTCTCCAATGTTGCCATGTTATCTAATGTGCCCAGAACTACACGCAACGCTGCAGCTGAGGCCGAACTAGTGTCTTATACAAGTTCAAAACAACCCCCTTGCTCTTGTATTCCATGCTACAGGATACTGTAGGCTTTATTAACTGCCCTCTGATCCTGTCATGCCACCTTCAATGACCGATGCACATATACATCCAGGTCCCTCTGCTCCAGAACCCCCTTTAGAATTCTAACCTTTATTCTATATTTTCTCTCCATGTCCTTCCTACGAAATGAATCACTTCACATTTCCCCACATTGAACTTCATCTGTCTGCCCATTCCACCAACTTGTCTGTGTCCTTTTGAAGTTTTACACTATCCTCCTAATAGTTCATAATGCTTCCAAGTTTTGTATCATCTACAAACTTTGAAATTGTGCCCTGTACACCAAGGTCTAGGTCATTAATATATGTCAGGAAGAGAAAGGGTCCTAACACTGAACCCTGTGGTCCTCCACTACAAATCTTAAATAAAAAACGAAACGAGCTGGAAATACTCAGCAGGTCTGGCAGCACCTGTGGAGAGAGAAGCAGAGTTAATTTTCCAGGTCAGTGACCCTTCATCAGAACTGGAAAAGGTTAGAAATGTAATAAGTGTTAAGCAAATAAAGCAGGGATGGGGCAAAATGGAGCAGAAGGGGTGTTGATAAGACAGAGGGCCAGAGAGATTAACTGACCAGGTGGTCATGGGGCAAAGGCAAAGAGAGTGTGCTCATGGTGTGGTGAAAGACAAAGCATTAGTGCAGAGCAGTTGTTAAATGACAGAAGAATGAACAGCCCGAGCTAAAAGCACCAATATAAAAATCCCAGTTTAAGTCTGGCACATGGTAAAAAAAACTGATAAAACAAATAATAAAAATGGACCTGCTCTGAATGCTCTGAAATTATTGAACTCAGTGTTCAGTCCAGAAGTCTGTCGAGTGCCTAATCAGGCAATGAGGTGCTGTTCCTCGAGCTGGCGTTGATGTTCACTGGAACACCGCAGCAGGTGAAACGCAGATTGGGTGAGCGCTTTGTGGAACACCTCCGCTCAGTCCAAAAGCATGATCCCGAGCTTCCACTCGCTTGTCATTTCAACACCTTTGATCCCCCACCCCTGCTCAAATGTCCACATTTCTGTCCTTGTGTTTATTTCCTCTACTCCCGCTTTACTTGCTTAAAACCTATTACATTTCTAACCTTGGCCAGTTCTGATGAAAGGACACAAACCTGGAACATTAACTCTGTTTCTCTCTCAACAGACACTGCTGAGCATTTCCAGCACTTACTGTTTTTATTTCAGATTTCCAGCACCTGCAGTATTTTGTTTTGATTCCACTACAAACTTTTCTCCAACCCGAAAAGCATCCATTAATCACTACTCTCTGTTTCCTGTCACTCAACCAGTTTAGTTTCATGCTGCTACTGTCCTTTTATTTGATGAGCTGTAACTTTGCTCACAGGTCTGTTGTGTGACACTTTATCAATTGCTTTTTGGAATTCCATTTAAACCACATCAACAGCATGTGGGTGCCTGGAACGCGTTGCCAGCCGAGGTGGTAGATGCGGGCACGATGGCGTCTTTTAAGATGTATCTAGACAGATACATGAATGGGCAGGAAGAAAAGAGATACAGACCCTTAGAAAATAGGCGACATGTTTAGATAGAGGATCTGGATCTGCGCAGGCTTGGAGGGCCGAAGGGCCTGGTCCTGTGCTGTAATTTTCTTTGTTCTTTGTTCTTTGTTCATTGTCCTCATCAAGCTTCTTTTTTACCACTTCAAAAAACTCCAGCAAGTTTGTTAAACACCATTTTCCCTTAACAAATCCGGCTGGTTTACCTTAATTAACCCACATTTGTCCATGTGCCTATTAATTTTGTCCTGAATATGTCACCAAGGTTAAAAACAGACTGTCTGAATCTCATACTGTTGCCAGGGAGAGGGATGGAATCAATAACAAGGGAACAGAGTTGGAGTGGGGCGTGAAAACTATGGCTTCAACCTTCCCAATATTTAATTGGAGGAAATTTCTGTTCATCCAGTACTGGATGTCGGATAAGCTGTTGGATAATTTAACAACAGTGGAGGAGTGGAGAGAGGTGGTGGTGAGGTAAACATGATGGAGTTCTTTGATAAAACAATTGAGATGGTTGATGAGGGTGGTGTGATTTAAGTTATATTTATAGACTTTCAAAAGGTGTTTGATCAAGTGTCATTCAATAGACTGATTAGGAAAACTGAACCCTATGCAGTTCTTTGATAAAACAATGGAGACAGTTGCTGAGGGAAGGAATGGTGGAAATAGCAGAGGCACTGTCAGAATCTTCCAATCCTCCTTGGATATGGGAGTCATGACAGAGGACTCTAGGGCTGTAAATGTTACTCCCTGTTACAAAAGGAGTGATTAGATAAATCCTGTAACTACTGACCAGTCAGTCGAATGTCAGTGGTTGGAAATTACTAGAGGCCAGAACCCAGCTCAAAAATATATCTTTCTTGGAAAAACATGGGATAATAAATAACAAACAGCACGGATAGGTTAATGGAAAATCATGTCTGATAATCCTGATCAAGTTCGTTGATGACAAAACTGTGAGTGTTTTGTGTTATGTGTACAGACATTCAAAAGGCCGGTGATCAAATGTCAGTTTATAGACTTGTTATGAAAAATGGAACATATGGACTAATGTGACAGTGATAGTGTGGGTATGACACTGACTCAGGGACAGAAAGCAGAGAGAAGTGGTGAACAGACATTGTTCAGACTGGGGGAGGGGGAGTATACAGTGCTCTTTCTCAGGACTCGGTATGAGAATCAGTGCTGTTCCTGGAATATAGATAGATATATAAATGACACCAACGTTTCCGTAAAAAAAAAAACATAATTTCAACTCTTGCAGAAGACATGAAACTCATAGCTAACGGTGGAACAATGCAGACCAGAGAATTATCCAACCTCACAGACGTTATTTTTAAAATTTATTTATTCTGGACTCTAATCCATCACGAGTTTATTTCTCACTCTAATTTATTTGTGTGTGATTTTCATGAGAGTGTGTGCGAGAATGTGTAGAGTATATTTTTATTATTTTATTTAGATTCAGCTTCTATTGTGAAGTATAATAAACTCACCTCTTGTTTAAACTCAGGAAAACCTGTCCTATTGGTTCTTTTATGATCACAACAAAGATAAAAGGTAGAATACTCACTAAGGTGGTCAGCACGTCCACTGTTAAAAAGGATACCCTCTTGCGGTAAAATAAGATATAAGACAAGAGGGGGACTGGGACCCTTACTCACCTGGCTGGAACAGAAATCTGGAGGTTCGAATGATGATAACGCAACAACACATGAGAAATTGGAAGTGGGAAAAACAATTGATCCTGAGAAAAAAGTTAAAAATATCAATGCAGGTTTTATTGTGGTTTTCACTGCTGGAACACTGAAATGTCCACGGTCGAAGACAGAGCATACAAACATATGAACATATGAATTAGGAGCAGGTGTAGGCCACTCGGCCCCTCAAGCCTGCTCTGCCACTCAATAAGATCATGACTAATCTGATTGAAACCTCAACTCCACATTACCACCTACCCTCGATAATCTTTCACCCCCTTGCTTATCAACAATCTATCTATCTCTGTCTTACAAGTACTTAAAGACTCTCTTCCACTGCCTTTTGAGGAAGAGAATTCCCAAGGCTCACAACCCTCAGAGAAATAAAAATCTCCTCATCTCTGTTTTAAATGGGCGACCTCTCATTTTTAAATGGTGACCCCTAATCCTAGATACACCCAGATACACACATCTTTCCACATGCACCTGTCAAGACTGCTCAAGATCTTAGATGTTCAAATCAAGTCGCCACTTACCCTTCTAAATTCCAGTGGATATAAGCCTAGCCTGTCCAATATTTCTTCATAAGACAGCCCACCCATTCCAGGTATTAGTCTAGTAAACCATTTCTGGGTTGCTTCCAATGCATTTACATCATTCCTTAAATAAGGAGACCAGTGCTGTATACAGTACTCCAGATGTGGTCTGACCAATGCCCTCTATAACTGAAGCATAACATGCCTACTTTTGTATTCAATTAAAGTCGCGATAAATGATAACATTCTATCAGCTTTCCTAGTTACTTTCTGAACATGCATACTAAGCTTTGGAGATGCATGCAAAAGGACACCCAGATCCCTTTGCATCTCAGAGCTCTGCAATCTCTCACCATTAGATAATATGCTTCGATTTTATTATTCCTGCCAAAATGGGCAATTTCCCATTTTCCCACATTATACTCAATTTGCCAGGTCTTTACCCAATCACTTAACCTATCTATATTCATTTACAGCCTCCTTATGTCTCCTTCACAAGTTACTTTCTTACTCATCTTTGTGTCATCAGCAAATTTGGTAACCAGGCCTTCGGCTCCTTCATCCAAGTCATTTATATAAATTGCAAAAAGTTGAGGTCCCAGCCCTGATCCCTGTGGCACACCAGTCCTTACATCTTGCCAACCAGAAAATGGCCCATTTATGCCTACTCTCTGTTTTCTGTTAGCTAACCAATCTTCTATCCATGCCAACATGTTACCCCGTTCACCATGAGCTTTTATTTTCACAAAACCTTTGATGTGGCACCTTATCTATTGCATCCTGGAAATCTATGTACAGTACATCCACCGGTTCCCCTTTCTCCGCAGCACATGGTACCTCTTCAAAGAACTCCAACAAATTGATTAAACATGATTTCCCTTTCATAAAACCGTTTTGATTCTGCCTGATTAGGTTGAATTTTTCTAAGTGCCGGCTACACTGTCTTTAATAATAGCTTCTAACATGTTTCCTATGACAGGTGTGATGCTAACTTGCCTGTAGTTTTCTGTTATCTGTTTCCCTCGCTTTTTGACTAAAGGAGTTACATTCCCAATCAAGGAGTTATATACAGAGTGAAGTAACTTGGTACAGGTTAAAATCCCTCTCTGTTGAAAAGTTGAGCAATGTTGCTGGACAGTTAGGGATTACTCTCCATCTAAAAACCTGGAAACCCGAATTCCTAAGACTTTTGGCCAACCATTTTCCACTTAAAGCTGAAGATTCAAACAGGGTTAGAATCACTAACAGATAGAGTAATGTTAGCTAAGGTAAAACTGGAAAAGAAGAGACTAGAATTAGAATTCCAGAGAGAGCGAGAAAGTGCAGAGCGAGTGCCAAGAAAGGGAAAAAGTAAGAGTGTTCCAGAAGGAGAAGGAGGAAAGGGAGTTAAGGCGGCTCAAACAACTAGAAGAAGACCCAGTACACCCAGTGAAGGCACAGCTCTTGAGGGAGCTACCCCTAGCTCAGGACCATGTGCTGATCTCTTAAAGTTCTCCCAGTTCATGACAAAGTTCAATGAGGAGGATGTGGCAGAATTTTTCGTCACTTGTGAAAAGCTTGTAAAACAACCAAAATGGCCGGCAGAGAGCTGGACACTGTTTTTACAAAACAAAGTAACAGGAAAATCCCATCAGTTCTATTCAATGTTGCCACCTCCCTATTCCTTTTGAAACATCTAAACCCCGGAACATCCAACATTCATTTCTGCCCCTGTGATATCCAAGTCTCCGTAATGGCCACAACATTGTCGCTCCAAGTACTGATCCATACTCTAAGTTCATCACCCTTATTCCTGACACTTCTTGCGTTAAAATAGACACACTTCTCCCATCATACTGGCTGCAACTGTGCCCTGTCAACTGTCTAACCTTGCTCACAGACTCTCTGCACTATGTATCTGCCTGTTCAACATATGGAGTAAATGGCAAGAACAGTAATGCAGTTAAACATGGTTTATAGAATAAATAAGTGGATCGAGACACTTCCCAGGGAAACCAATGATAGCCAGGATGGGATAAAAAAAATATTGAATAATCATAAGTGTGTAATAGATCCGCCTGTTTATTGGCAGCCAGTCAAAATTTGCAGAAAGAAAGTCAAACTGCCAGATGAAACTCCTACCTATTGTTCTGACATTCCAATCTATTGTACTCATATTCTGACCCATTGTTGTAACATTCCAATCTTTTGTACTCATATTCTGACCCATTGTTGTAATATTCCAATCTATTGTTCTCAGATTCTGACCCATTGTTGTAACATTCCAATCTATTGTACTCATATTCTGACCCATTGTTGTAACATTCCAATCTTTTGTACTCATATTCTGACCCATTGTTGTAATATTCCAATCTATTGTTCTCAGATTCTGACCCATTGTTGTAACATTCCAATCTATTGTTCTCAGATTCTGATCTATCCTCTCCCTTTCTCTGGGGCCACTGATCCCTGTTAGTCCCGGGGATGATGCTCCCACTGACACCAGGGGTAACACATTGAAATGAGTCTCTTATTAATAGAAGAGGGAAACCCTCCAGTGACACAATTATGGTCCATGGAGACTGGTATTAATTAAAGTCACTGAACAAACAGGTTCAATTAACACCTTTCAATCCAACACTCTTAGCACTACATTAAACTGGAGCATTTAACCGGTCTGGATGGGAATTATGAGGGTTGATGAGAGAAGGAAAGGTGCAAATGGCAGAGGCACTGGACAGAATCTGTCAATTCTCTTTGGATATGGGAATGATGACAGAGGACTGGAGGGCTGCAATTGTTACACCTTGTTTAAAAAAGGTGATATGGGTTAAACAATGTACTCTCCAGTCAATATGACGTTAGGTGGGGCATTTCACAACCCAGGTCATAAATATTCGTTGCTTGGAAAAGCACAGCATAATAAATTTCAAGCAGCACGGATATGCTAATGACAAATCATGTCTGGCAAACTTCAACAAGAACTTATCCCGAGGTACTTCACAGCAGCATTATGAAACAAAGTATAACACTGAACCACAAAATGGGATATTAGGATGGGTAGCCAAATGCTCGGTCAAAGAGGCAGGTTTTAAAGGAGTGTGTTAAAGGATAAAAGCGAGGTGGAGAGGTGGAGCTGTGAAGGGAGGATATTCCAGAGCTTGGGACCGAGGCAACTGAAGGTATGGCCACAAAAGGGAGAGTAATTAAAATCAGGGATGCACAAGAATCCAGAATTAGAGGAGCAGAGGTACCTCGAAGGACTGTGGGGCTGGAGGAGATTACAGAGATAGTGAGGGGTGAGACCATGGAGGGAGTTGAAAACGTGTTGAGAATTTTAAAATAAAGACATTGCTTGACTGTGAGCTGATGCAGGTCAGTGATCGGGGAATGGGACTTGTTGTGAGTTAAGACACAGGAAGCAGAGTTTTAGATGACCTCGAGTTTACAGATAGTAGAATGTGGGAGAATGAGTTGGAATAGTCTAGTCTACAGGTAATGAAAGCATGAATGAGAGCTTCAGCAGCAGATGAGTTGAGACAGGGGTGAAGTCGGGCAATGTTATTGAGGTGGAAATAGGTGGTGATAGTGATGGCACGAATATGAGGTTGGAAGCTCATTTTGTGGTCGAATGTCACAGAATAATAGAATTGTTACAGCACAGAAGGTGGCCATTCAGTCCATCGTATCTGTACTGGCTCTCCAAAAGAACAATTCATCTAGTGCCACTCCCCTGCATTCTCCCTGTAACTCTGTACAATTTTCCTTTTCAGATAGCTGTCCAATTTCTTCCTGAATGCCTCGATTGAATCTGCCTCCACCACACTCTCAGGCAGTGCATTCCAGACCTTCACCACTCACTGTGTGAAAAAGTTTTCCTCATGTCACTTATGCTTCTTTTACCAATTACTTTAATTCTTTGCCCTCTCGTTTTCGATCCTTTCAGGAATGGCAACAGTTTTTCCCTATCCACTCTCTCCAGAAACCTCATAATTTTGCAGACTTTTTGAAATCTCCTCTCTGCCTTTTCTTCTCTAAGGAAAATGTTCCAACTTCTCCAGTCTATCTTCCTAACTGATATTCTTCATCCCTGGAACCATTCTTGTGAATGTTTTTTCACACTCTCCAATGTCTTCACGTTAGATAAGGTGTGGTGCCCAGACCTAGACGTAATACTGCTACTGAGGCCGAACTAGTGTCTTACACAAGTTCAAAATAACCTCCTTGCTCTTGTATCCCATGCCTCTGTTAATAAAGCCCAGGATACTATATGCTTTATTAACTGCTCTCTCATCCTGTCATGCCACCTTCAATGACCAATGCACATATACGTCCAGGTCCCTCTGCTCCTCACCCCCTTTAGAATTGTACCCTTTATTATACATTGTCTCTCTATGTTCTTCCTACCAAAATGAATCACTTCACATTTCTCCACATTGATCTTCATCTGCCACCTGTCTGTCCATTCCACCAACTTGTCTATGTCCTTTTGATGTTCTACACTATCCTCTTCACAGTTCACAATGCTTCCAAGTTTTGCATCCTCTGCAAACTTTGAAATTGTGCCCTGTACACCAAGGTCTAGGTAATTAATATTTGTCAGGAAGAGAAAGGGTCCCAACACTGATCCCTGGGGAACTCCACTGCAAACCGTAAATATGAACAAAAAGTGCTGGAAATACTCAGCAGGCCTGGCAGCATCTGTGGAGAGATAAACAAAGTTAACGTTTCAGGTGTGTGACCATTCATCAGAATTGGCAAAGGTCAGAAATGTAATAGATTTTAAGCAAATAAAGCAGGGGTGGGGCAAAAGTGAACAAAAGGGGTGCAGATAGAACAGAGGGTCAGAGAGATTAAGTGACGAGGAGGTCTTGGGGCAAAGGCAAAGAAAATGTGCTTGTTGTGTGGCGAAAGATAAAGCATTAGTGCAGAGAGGGTGTTAAATGATAGAATAATGAACAGCTCTAGCCAAAAGCACCAACAGAACAAATCCAGTTTCAGGCCGACACATGGCAAAAAATGTTAAAACAAAATAATTGTTGAACCCAATATTCAGTCCAGAAGGCTGTAAATGCCTAATCGGACAATGAGGTGCTGTTCCTTGAGCTGGCGTTGTTATTCACTGGAACACCGCAGCAGGCTAAATGCAGATTGGGTGACCGCTTTGTGGAACACCTCCACTCAGTCCAAAGGCATGACACTGAACTTCCGCTCGCTTATCATTTCAACACCCTCCATCCCCCACCCCCGCTCTAATGCTCACCTTTCTGTACTTGTGTTTCCCCCAAAACCCCCACTTTATTTGCTTAAAACCTATTACATTTCTAACCTTTGCCAGTTCTGATGAAAGGTCACCGACTTGAAACATTAACTCTGCTTCTCTCTCCACAGATGCTGCCAGACCTGCTGAGTATTTCCTGCACTTTCTATTTGTATTTCTGATTTCCAGCATCCGCTGTATTTTGTTTTGATTCCACTGCAAACTGTTCCCCAGCCCGAAAAGCATCCATTAATCACTACTCTCTGTTTCCTGTCACTCAACCAGCTTAGTTTCATGTTGCTACTGGCCTTTTTATTTGATGAGCTATAACTTTGCTCACAGGTCTGTTGTGTAACACTTTATCAAATGCCTTTTGGAATTCAATTTATACCACAGCAGCAGCATTGCCCTCACGAAGCTTCCTTTTTACCTCTTCAAAATATTCCAACCATTTAGTTAAACACAATTTTCCCCAAACAAATACATGCTGGTTTTCCTTATTTGTCCATGTGCCCATTAATTTTATCCCAAATATGACACCAAGGTTGCAAATAAACTGTCTGAATCTCAGAGTGTTACTCGGGAGAGGGATGGGATCAATAGCAAGGGAACAGAGTTGGAGTGGGGGCTGAAAACAATGGCTTCAGTCTTCCCAATACTTAATTGGAGAAAATTTCTGCTCATCCAGTACTGGGTGTCGGATAATCAGACTGATAATTTAACAACAGTGGAGGAGTGGAGAGAGGTAGTGCTGAGGGAAACTTGATGGAGTTCTTTGATAAAACAATGGAGAGGGTTGATGAGGGTGGTGTGATTGAAGTTATATATATGGACTTTCAAAAGATGTTTGATCAAGTGACATTCAATAGACAGGTTAGGAAAACTGAACCCTATGCATTAAAGGGACAGAGACAGTGTGGATATAAAATTGGCTAATGAACAGTAAACAGAGAGAAGTGGTGAAAGGTTGTTGTTCAGACTCGATGGGAGTATACAGTGTTTTTCCCCAGGGTTTGGTATGAGACCCACTGCTCTTTTTGCTCTTGGAAAACCCGGGGTGGGTCGGGCAGAGACCCCTCCTCCTCCCTCTTTACAAACCTTCCCCTCTCTGCAGCCTCAAACTCAGCTCATTCACTCTTATGTGAATCCAGTTGTCTGAGAGACACCCACCCTAATCTCCCGGATTCCCTGCGGCAGGGCTGTCTTCATCACCCTGGATATCTCTAATGGTTATTGGAGTATCCCAGTAAAACTAGAGAAACAATTTAAATTCACATTCACTTCTGAGGACCAGAGATACCTCTGGACATGTCTGTCACAAGGAGTTCCACAATAACCCCACTATTTTCCACAAACGTATAACAGGGGCCCTTCTGAGCTTTTCACAGTCTTCCTGCTTTGTGCAATATGTCAATGATCTCCTCCTCATCACCACAGACCGTGTCCACACATTTAACCCTTTCACAGGAACTACTGCAGTACTTTGGGAGCTGGACGAAAAGACCATCCACGTAAGGCCCAGCTGGTGCAAGGTTGTGTCACCTTTCTAGGTGTCCAGATTGGATCATCCAGCATCAGCCCAGACCAACATCAGGTCGAGACCATCCAGCATCTACAACTGTCCACCTCAAAGACTGCCCAGTGCCCTATATTCAGGCTGGTGGGGTATTAGTGGACCCTCATCCCTCGATTTGCAGAGACTGTGGCTCCTCTTTATGAACTACCTAATGGTGATATTGACCAGTTTTAACCCGGTTGGACTGAAAAGAGCACGGAAGAAGCAGCACAACTGAAGAAAGCTGTTGCCCAGGTAACGCGCCTTATCCCACCTAACCCTGGCAAGACTTTCCACATGGAGGTGGAGGACACAGTGAAAAGCCTGGTTGCTGTCCTATGGAGAGAAAACCAGGAGAAACTACTCCCTATTGTGAATGATCCAGAATTGTGAGTGGGTCTGAACTGATTTACTCTGTTTGTGAAGGACATTTGTTAACCACGTTCTGGGACATCAAACGTTTCACTTACATCACGGGGTTCAACAGGGTGATACTGCCCAGTCCATGATAAACTTTCCCAGTATAGGAAAGCAGTAGTAATAGTAATCCCCTGTCAGAGAGTCATAGTCATTTGAGCACAGAATGAGGCCACTCGGCCCATCGAGTCCATGCCAGCTCTTCCTAGATAAATCCAGTCAGTCTCATTCCCCAGCTCTGTCTCCATATTCCTGAAAGTTTATTTCCCACACGTGTCCATCCAATATCCTTTTGAAATCATTCACCATCACTCCTTCCACCACCCTCGTAGGCAGTGACTTTCGAGGCCATTCCCACTCGCTGTGTAAAAAAGTTGTACATCACATCCCCCTGTATCTCTGTTCCACCACCTGAACTCTGGTTCTTGTACCATTAACTAATGGGAACATCTTTTCCCTTCTACCTTTTCCAAACAAGTCATCATCATGTATACCTCTATCAAATCTCCCCTCAATCTCCTTTACTCCAAGGAAAATAATATAGGCTTTTCAAGAGTAACCTTGTAGCTAAAATCCTCCATCCCTGGAACGATTCTGGTAAATCTCCTCTGCACCCTGTCAAGGACACTCACATCCTTCCTAATGTGTGGTGAACAGAACTGGATGCAGCACTCCAGTTGGGGCCTAACCAGAGCTTTATAAAGGTTCACAATAACTTGCCTTCTTCTGTACTCACCACCTCTATTTATTTTAGGATAGTCAGTATGGATTTGTTAAGGGAAGATTTTGTTTGACCAACTTGGTCGAATTTTTTGAAGAAGTAACAAGGAAGATAAATGAGGGTAGTGCAGTTGATGTGGTCTACTTGGATGGTAGCAAGCCTTTTGACAATGTCCTACATGGCAGACTGGTTCAGAAAATCAGATTGGGGCGGCACAGTGGCGCTGTGGTTAGCACCGCAACCTCACAGCTCCAGCGACCCGGGTTCAATTCTAGGTACTGCCTGTGTGGAGTTTGCAAATTCTCCCTGTGTCTGCGTGGGTTTTCTCCGGGTGCTCCGGTTTCCTCCCACAAGCCAAAAGACTTGCAGATTGGTAGGTAAATTGGCCATTATAAATTGCCCCTAGTATAGGTAGGTGGTAGGGAAATATAGGGACAGGTGGGGATGTAATATAGGGACAGGTGGGGATGTGGTAGGAATATGTGATTAATGTAGGATTAGTATAAATGGGTGGTTGATGGTCGGCACAGACTCGGTGGGCCGAGGGGCCTGTTTCAGTGCTGTATCTCTAAAATAAATTAAAATCCCATGGGATCCAGGGAAATGCATCAAGGTGGATACAAGATTGACTCAGTGGCAGGAAAGAAAGGGTAATTGTTGACGGCTGTTTCAGAGACTGGAAGGCTGTTTCCAGTGGCGTTCCGCAGGGCTCAGTATTAGAATTAGAATTAGAATTAGAATATTACAGCGCAGTACAGGCCCTTCGGCCCTCGATCTTGCGCCGATCATCTGACCTACACTATTCCATTTACATCCATATGTCTATCCAATGACCACTTAAATGCCCTTAAAGTTGGCGAGTCTACTACTGTTGCAGGCAGGGCGTTCCACGCCCCTACTACTCTCTGCGTAAAGAAACTACCTCTGACATCTGTCCTATATCTTTCACCCCTCAACTTAAAGCTATGTCCCCTCGTGTTTGCCATCCTCATCCGAGGAAAAAGACTCTCACTATCCACCCTATCTAACCCTCTGATTATCTTGTATGTCTCTATTAAGTCACCTCTCCTCCTCCTTCTCTCTAACGAAAACAACCCCAAGTCCCTCAGCCTTTCCTCGTAAGACCTTCCTTGAATACCAGGCAACATCCTAGTAAATCTCCTCTGCACCCTTTCCAAAGCTTCCACATCCTTCCTATAATGCGGTGACCAGAACTGCACGCAATACTCCAGGTGCGGCCTCACCAGAGTTTTGTACAGCTGCATCATGACCCCGTGGCTCTGAAACTCGATCCCCCTACTAATAAAGGCTAACACACCATATGCCTTCTTAACAGCCCTATTAACCTGGGTAGCAACTTTCAGGGATTTATGTACCTGGATACCAAGATCTCTCTGCTCATCTACACTACCAAGAATCTTCCCATTAGCCCAGTACTCTGCATTGCTGTTACTCCTTCCAAAGTGAATCACCTCACACTTCTCCGCATTAAACTCCATTTGCCATCTCTCAGCCCAGCTCTGCAGCCTATCTATGTCCCTCTGTACCCTACAACACCCTTCGACACTATCCACAACTCCACCGACCTTCGTGTCATCCGCAAATTTACTAACCCACCCTTCTACACCCTCATCCAGGTCGTTTATAAAAATGACAAACAGCAGTGGCCCCAAAACAGAACCTTGCGGTACACCACTAGTAACTAAACTCCAGGATGAACATTTGCCATCAACCACCATCCTCTGTCTTCTTTCAGCTAGCCAATTTCTGATCCAAAGCTCTAAATCACCTTCAACCCCATACTTGCGTATTTTCTGCAATAGCCTACCGTGGGGAACCTTATCAAATGCCTTACTGAAATCCATATACACCACATCCACGGCTTTACCCTCATCCACCTGTTTGGTCACCTTCTCGAAAAACTCAATAAGGTTTGTGAGGCACGACCTACCTTTCACAAAACCCGGCTGACTATCGCAAATGAACTTATTCTTTTCAAGATGATTATAAATCCTGTCTCTTATAACCTTTTCCAACATTTTACCCACAACCGAAGTAAGGCTCACAGGTCTATAATTACCAGGGCTGTCTCTACTCCCCTTCTTGAACAAGGGGACAACATTTGCTTTCCTCCAGTCCTCCGGCACTACTCCTGTCGACAATGACGACTTAAAGATCAACAACAACGGCTCTGCAATCTCCTCCCTGGCTTCCCAGAGAATCCTAGGATAAATCCCATCTGGCCCAGGGGACTTATCTATTTTCACTCTTTCCAAAATTGCTAACACCTCCTCCTTGTGAATCTCAATCCCATCTAGCCTAGTAGGCTGTATCTCAGTAATCTCCTCGGCAACATTTTCTTTCTCTACTGTAAATACTGACGAAAAATATTCATTTAACGCTTCCCCTATCTCCTCTGATTCCGCACACAACTTCCCACTACTATCCTTGATTGGCCCTGTTCTAACTCTTATCATTCGTTTATTCCTGATATACCTATAGAAAGCCTTAGGGTTTTCTTTGATCCTATCCGCCAATGACTTCTCGTGTCCTCTCCTTGCTCTTCTTAGCCCTCCCTTTAGATCCTTCCTGGCTAGCTTGTAACTCTCAAGCGCCCTAACTGAGCCTTCACGTCTCATCCTAACATAAGCCGCCCTCTTCCTCTTGGCAAGCGCTTCAACTTCTTGAGTAAACCACGGCTCCCTTGCTCGACAACTTCCTCCCTGCCTGACAGGTACATACTTATCAAGGACACGCATTAGCTGCTCCTTGAATAAGCTCCACATTTCGTTTGTGCCCATCCCCTGCAGTTTCCTTCCCCATCCTACACATCCTAAATGTTGCCTAATCGCGTCATAATTTCCTTTCCCCCAGCTATAATTCTTGCCCTGCGGTATATACCTGTCCCTGCCCATCGCTAAGGTAAACCTAACCGAATTGTGATCACTATCGCCAAAGTGCTCACCTACATCTAAATCAAACACCTGGCCGGGTTCATTACCCAGTACCAAATCCAATGTGGCAGCGCCCCTGGTTGGCCTGTCCACATACTGTGTCAGAAAACCCTCCTGCACACACTGGACAAAAACAGACCCATCTAAAGTACTCGAACTATAGTATTTCCAGTCAATATTTGGAAAGTTAAAGTCCCCCATAACCACTACCCTGTTACTCTCGCTCCTGTCGAGAATCATCTTCGCTATCCTTTCCTCTACATCTCTGGAACTATTCGGAGGTCTATAGAAAACTCCCAACAGGGTGACCTCTCCTCTCATGTTTCTAACCTCGGCCCAGACTACCTCAGTAGACGAGTCCTCAAACGTCCTTTCTGCCGCTGTAATACTTTCCTTGATTAACAATGCCACACCCCCCCCCCCTCTTTTACCCTCTTCTCTGTTCTTTCTGAAACATCTAAATCCCGGAACCTGCAACATCCATTCCTGCCCCTGCTCTACCCATGTCTCCGAAATGGGCACAACATCAGGATCTCAGGTACCAACCCATGCTGCAAGCTCACCCACCTTATTCCGGATGCTCCTGGCGTTGAAATAGACACACTTTAAACCAAGTTCTTGCTTGCCAGTGCCCTCTTGTGTCCCTGTAACCTTATCCCCTACCTCACTACTCTCAACAGCCTGTACACTGGCACTGCAATTTAGGTTCCCATTCCCCTGCTGATTTAGTTTAAACCCCCCCGAAGAGCACTAACAAATCTCCCCCCCAGGATATTGGTACCCCTCTGGTTCAGGTGAAGACCATCCTGTTTGTAGAGGTCCCACCTACCCCAGAAAGAGCCCCAATTATCCAGGAAACCAAAACCCTCCCTCCTACACCATCCCTGCAGCCACGTGTTCAACTCCTCTCTCTCCCTATTCCTCTCTTCGCTAGCACGTGGCACAGGCAACAACCCAGAGATAACAACTCTGGTTGTTCTCGCTCTAAGCTTCCACCCTAGCTCCCTGAATTTCTGCCTTAAATCCCCATCTCTCTTCCTACCTATGTCGTTGGTGCCTATGTGGACCACGACTTGGGAGTGCTCCCCCTCCCCCTTAAGGATCCCAAAAACACGATCGGAGACATCACGTACCCTGGCACCTGGGAGGCAACACACCAACCGTGAGTCTCTCTCGTTCCCACAGAACCTCCTATCTGTTCCCCTAACTATGGAGTCCCCAATGACTAATGCTCTGCTCCTCTTCCCTTTTCCCTTCTGAGCAACAGGGACAGACTCTGTGCCAGAGACCTGCACCCCATTGCTTACCCCTGGTAAGTCGTCCCCCCCAACAGTATCCAAAACGGTATACCTGTTGTTGAGGGAAACGGCCACAGGGGATCCCTGCACTGCCTGCTGGTTCCCTTTCCTTCCCCTGACGGTAACCCATCTACCTACTTCTTTTACCTGAGGTGTGACTGCGTCCCTATAACTCCTGTCAATAATCCCCTCCGCCTCCCGAATGATCCGAAGTTCATCCAGCTCCAGCTCCAGTTCCCTAACGCGGTCTGCGAGGAGCTGGAGTTGGGTGCACTTCCCGCAGATGCAGTCAGCAGGGACACTCTTGGCGACCCCTACCTCCCACATTCTGCAGGAGGAACATACAACTGCCTTTACCTCCATTCCCACTATTCTAGATTCCCAATAAATCTACTGAAAAACCAAACGAAAAAAAAAAGTCAAAACTTGTTCGCTTAGCAATCCGACGGACTGAAGTTTTAAATAAAAAGCTTACCTTATCAACACCCTAGAGTCCTTTTTTTTTGGTTAGAGGAGGAGGGTGGGTGGGAGACACTACACGTGTAGTGTCTCGGGTACTGCCACTGCCCAAATAAATAGTTTTCCCCTACCCAGCAGTCCCCGGTCCTCCGAAACAAAAAAGGGATTAACTTGTAACTTACTGAAATTGACCGCTCAGCTGAAAGTCCGCTCCGCACCCCGTTCTATCAAGGCTGCTCCTCGCAAAAGACAAAGATTTTAAAACTGCCCAAATAAATAGTTTTCCCCTACCCAGTACTCGATCCCTCGCTTTTTGTGGTCTATATTAATGATTTGGACTTAAATGTAGGGGGCATTATCAAGACGTTTGCACTTGACACAAAGATTGACCATGTGGTAGCGAGTGAGGAGGGTAGCTGTAGACGACAGAAAGATAGTGATGGCCTGGTCAGATGGGCAGAAACGTGGCAAAAGGAATTCAACTTGCAGAAGTATGATCTGATGCATTTATGGAGGTGAAACAAGGCAAAGGAATACAGGATTAATGGCAAAATACTGAGAAGTGTAGAGAAAGTGAGGGACCCTGGATTGAATTTCCACACATCCCTGAAGATAGCAGGAGTGTTCGACAACGTGGAATATGGAATGCTTTCCTTTATTATCCCAGGTACAGAATACAAGAACAGGGAGGTTAGGCTGGAGCTGTATAACTCATGGGTTAGGCCACAACTTGAGTACTGTGTATAGTTCTGGTCACCTCAGTACAGAAGGGATGTAATTGCACTCCTGAGGGTACAGAGGAGATTTACGAGGATGCTGCCAGGACTGGAAAACTGCAGCTATGAAGAAAGATTAGATAGACTGGGGTTGTTCTCCTTGGAACAGAGAAGGCTGAGGGGTGATCTGATTGAAATGCACAAAATTGTAAAGGACATGGATAGAGAGGAGGTGAAGAGTCTGTTCACCATAACATCGAACAGGGGGAATAGAGTTAAAGTGATTGGTAGAAAGATCAGAGGGGAGATGAGGGTGGTGCTGGGTCTGCAATTCACTACCTGAAAGGATAGTTGAGTCAGAAACCCTCAACTCATTCAAAAATAGTCTGGATATCCACCTTAAGTGCTGTAATCTGCAGCTCTACGCACCAAATGCTGGAAGGTGGGATTAGAATAGGTGGATCATTTTCTGGCTGGCGCAGACAAGATGGGCCAAGTGGCTGCTTTCTGTGCCTTAACTTTCTATGATTCTACTAGAATGCTTCCAGGGATTGGGGTATTTTAGTTACAAGGTTAGTTTGGAGAAGATGGAGTTGCTCTCCCTGGAGTAAAGGAGATTGAGAGAAATTTGATAGAAGTGTACAAGATTATGATCGGTTGAGAGAAGATAGATAAGATAGACAAGGAAAATCTGTTCCCATTAACTGATGAAACACGGACAAGGGGACACAGATGGAAGGTTTTGGGTAAGAGATGCAGGGGGAATAGGAGGAAGAACTTTTTTACACAGTGGATGGTAATGAGATGGAACTCACTGCCCAGGAGGGTGGTGGAAGATAAGACAATCAATGATTTCAAAAGGAAACTGGATGGGCACCTGAAGGAAATGAACTTGCAGGGATAGGGGGATTGAGAGGGGGAGTGGGAATGACTGGATTGTTCCAGATTGAGCTGGCATGGAGAGGTAAAATGGCCTCCTTTTATGTCGGAAATTATTTTATGACTACATCGATTTCTACATCCCTACGTTAGATTTGTCTCATGCTCCTGCCTCTAAAAATCCAGATACATAGACGTTCAATGAAACTGTGACCTTAACAGCCACTGACAGCTCCGTCCTCACCCTGGTGTGAGGCTCCAGGTCGTGTTGCAGGAGGTTACACAGCTCTGCAACCACCTCTTTATTGAATCAGAGTCACCTCACACACTGCTCCTGAGTTAGGTGTAGGTAGGAAAAGTGCTCTTGCAAAACCGGGGTGGGTAAGGCAGAGCCCCCTCCTTCTCCCTCATTACAGAGCTTCCCCTCTCTGCAGCCTCTGCTCCATTTTTTGGTCATGTGACAGACCCAGAAACACTGGAAATACAGTCCCCATACCTCGTCCAGAGTTGGTTCACCAAATCCTCTGTCCTCCCTGAATGTCTGCAGCAGCTCACAACACAACCTCCAGAAAACCATCCACAGCACCTCCACTAACTTTACAACAGCAAAAGTAAGTCACAAGCCCCTCACCTGTACGTTGGATTCCTGGTCCTTTTAAATAACACCAGTGGGGGTCCTTCGTGCTGCTGAATGTATGTTCAGCTGAGAGTGACTAACACAGGCGGTCAGTCGACATGCACAGATCAAGATTTAAAGACGTACATCAAAGCTGTCGGAATGGCAGATTGACGTCAATTCAAACCCTTCCTCACACTAACAGCACATGCACAGTATACCCAGGCTAGTTCCCTGCCCAGCACTGGGCACGGTGCTGGCCACACTAGAAGTGGCCGGCTGTGCAGTTCACATCATTTTATAGTTCCAGGTTTCCATAGCGTTGGCACCAGTGCCATCATAAAGTGAAACGTCATAGAGTGAAAATCACAGCAGTAGAAGAAATAGAGTGAAAACAGCTCACTTCTAAAAGGGAATTGGAAAAAGACTTGAAAGCATAAGATTGACAAGAATATGTGAAATGCAAGGGAAATGGGACTAATTGGAGGGGTGAGGCCATGGAGGGATTCAAACACAAGAATTAGAATATTAAAATTTAGGTGCTGCCAGGCCCGGAGCCAATGTCGATCAGTGAGCACAGAAGTAATGGGCGATCGGGATTTGGTGTGAGTTAGGATTTAGGCAGCAGAGTTCTGGATGGGCTGTTGTTTATCAGGTTGATAACTGGGAGGGTGACCAGGATAGAATTGGAATAGTTAAGTGTGGATTTAACAACGGCACAGATGAGGGTTTATTAGCAGATGGGTAGAGGTGATGACGGGTAATATTACAGAGGTAGTAGCAGGTAGGGTTGGTGATAGGTGGAATATGGCAATGAACTCAGTTCAGGTATAAGTATAACAAAGAGATTCCAAACAGTCTGCTTCAGCCTCAGACATTGGGTAGGGAGGGGAATGCAGACAGTGGATGCAGAGTGGAATGTGAGACAGAGACTGAAGACTGTGGCTTAAGTCTTCCCAAGATTTACATGACAAGAACACTAAATCAGTGAAATATGATTTATAGATCTAATAGTTGGATACAGAGACTTACCAGGGACACCAATAATAGCGAGTATGGGATAGTAAATCGTTTGAATCATCTTCAGAGCATAATAGATCCGCAAATCTAATGTTATCCAAAAATAATCTGCAGTAACGAGGCTAAACCAATAGGAGAAACTCCTGCTGTCCATTGTTTTAACATTCCAATCTATTGTTCCCAGATTCTGACCCATTGTTGTAATATTCCAATCTATTGTTCTCAGATTCTGATCTCTCCTCTCTCACTCACTGGAGCCGCTGATCTCTGTTAGTGCCGGGGGTGATGCTCCCACTCACACTATGAGCCAGCACATTGGAAGGAGTCCGTTATTAATAGAAGAGGGAAACTCTCCAGTGACACAATTAGGGTCCTTGGAGACTGACGTTAATTACAGTCAATGAACAAACAGGTTCAGTTAACACCTTTCAATCCAACACTATTTACACCACAATAGTGTCGAAGATTTACCCAGTCCAGATGGGATATATGAGGTTTGTTGAGGGAAGGAATGTGGGAATAGCAGAGGCACTGGCCAGAAGCTTTCAATCCTCTTTGGATCTGGGAGTGATGACAAAGCTGTTACAAGCTGTTTAAATAAGGAGACATTAGATAAACCCGACAACTGCTGACCAGTCAGTCTAATGTCGGTGGTTGGAAATTTCTGGAGGGCATGAGCCAATACAAAAATATATCATTCTTGGAAAAACATGTGATATTAAATGATAAACAGTACGGATAGGTTAATGGAAAATCATGTCTGATAATCTTGATCAAGTTAGTTGATGACATAACTGTGAGTATTGATGAGGATAGTGTGTTTCCTGTTATGTATCTGGACTATCAAAAGGCCTGTGATCAAATGACATTTCATACACTTGTTATGAAAAATGGAACACATGGATTAATGTGAGAGTGATAGAGTGGATATGACACTGACTCAAGGACAGAAAGCAGAGAGAAGTGGTGAACAGACATTGTTCAGACTGGGGGAGGGGGAGAATACAGTGCTGTTTCTCAGGGGTCAGTATTAAAACCAGTGCTCTTCCTGACATATAGATAAATATACAAGTGACATAAACTTATATGTAAAACAACATAATTTAAACCCTTGCAGATGACATGACACTTATAAATAAGGGAGGCAAAGGCGCAGACCACAGAATTACCCAATCTCACAGATTTTGGTTTATTTTTAATTTATTCTGGACTCTAATCCTAATAGAAATTTAGTTCTCACTCTATAATTTATTTCTGTGTGATTTGCAGGTCTGTGTGTGTGTGCATGAATGTGTGTATGTTTATTATTTTATTTAGATTCAGTTTAGATTGTTAAGTATAATAAACTCACCTCTTGTTTAAACTCAAGAAAACCTGTCTGATTTGTTCTTTCACGATCACAACAACGGTAAATGGTAAAATGCTCACTGAGGTGGTCAGCATGTCCACTGCTAAAAAGGAATACACCCCGCTGCAGTGAAATAAAAGATAGGACAAGAGGAGAGCCTGGGACCCCTCCTCACCTGGCTGTAACAGAAATCTGGCGGTTCTAGTGATGATAACGCAACAACAAATGAGAAATTGGAAGTGTCATAGATGCACAGAGTTTTACAGCACAGAAACAGTCCCTTCGCCCCACTCTGTCTGTGCTGGCCATCAAGCCTGTCCATTCTAATCCCCTTTTCCAGCACTTGGCCTGTAACCTTGTATGCTATGGCATTTCAAGTGCTCATCTAAATACTTCTTAAATGTTGTGAGGGTTCTTGCCTCCACCATCTTTACAGGTAGTGTGTTCCAGATTCCAGCCACCATCCGCGTGAAATATTTTTTCCCTCAAATCTCCTCGAAACCACTTGCCCCTGACCTTAAATCAATGCCCCCCCCGGTTATTGACACCTCTGCTAAGGGAACAGTTTCTTCTTCTCTGCCCTATCTATGGGCCTCATAATTTTTCCTGCTTTCTGTCTCCCTCCCTTTTTGAATAAAGGAGTTACATTGGCATAAAAGGAGTTACATACAGAGAGAAGTAACTCGGTACAGCTTAGAATCCCTCTCTGTTGAAAAGTTGAGTAATGTAGCTGGACAGTTAGGGATTACTCTCCGCCCAAAAGCTAGGAAACCCAAAATTCTAAGACCTGTGGCCAATCATTTTTCACTTGAAGCTAAAGAATCAAGCAGAGTTAGAATCACTAACAGATAGAGTAATGTTAGCTGAGGTAAAACTAGAACAGAAGAGACAAGAATTAGAAATCCAGAGAGATCGAGAAAGAGCAGAGTGAGAGAAAGGGAAAAAGTAAGAGTGTTCCAGAAGGAGAAGGAGGAAAGGGAGTTAAGATGGCTCAATCAACTAGAGGAAGACCCAGTACACCCAGTGAAGGCACAGCTAGTGAGGGAGCTGCCCAGAGCTCAGGACCATGTGCTGAGTTCTTAAAGTTACCCCAGTTCATTCTAAAGTTCAAAGAGGAGGATGTGGCAGAATTTTTCATCACTTTTGAAAAACTTGCAAAGCAGCTGAAATGGCCGGCAGAGAACTGGACACTGTTTTTATAAAGCAAAGTAACAGGAAAAGCTCATGAGGTGTATTCACTGTTGCCAGATGAAAGTTCATCAGATTCTGAGATGACTAAAAACGCTATCCATGGTGTATATGAGATAGTATCAGAAGCGTACCACCAAAAATTCAGAACACAACGAAAGTAGCCTGAGCGAACTTACCTCCAGTTTGAAAGAGTTAAGCAGCTTCGGAACAGCGGAGCAGGAGTAGGCCATTCAGCCCATTTAGTCTGCCCTGCCATTCAATACGATTATGGGTTATCTTCTATTTCAATTCCTTTTTACCACACTATCCCCATATCCCTTTATGTCATTTGTATTTATAAATCTGTCAATCTCTGCTTCAAACATACTGAATGACTGAGCTTCCACAGCCCTCTGGGGTAGAGAATTCCAAAGATTCACAACCCCCTAATTAAAGAAATTTCGCCTCATCTCTGTCCTAAGTGACTTCCTCCTTATTTTAAAATTGTCTCTGCTGGTTCTAGACTCCCCAACCAGGGGAGACATCTTCGCTGCATCAACCCATCTATCCATTTAATTATGTTGCAGGTTTCAATGAGATCACATCTCATTCTTCGAAATTCTGGAGAATCCAGGCCCAGTTTTCCTAATCTCTTCATAGGACAGTCCTGCCATCCCAGGAACAAGTCTAGTGAATCTTCGTTGCACTCCCCCTATGGCAATAATATACTTCCTAAAGTAAGGGGACAAAGCTGCACACAGTACTCCAGGTGTGTTCTCACAAGGTTCCATACAATTGAAGCAAGACTTCACCACTCCTGTACTCAAATTCTCTTGTGATAAAGGCTAACATACCATTAGCCTTCTTAAGTGCTTGCTGTCCCTGCATGTCAGCCTTCAGTGACTTATTGACAAGGACACCCAGATCCCTTTGTACATCTACACTTTCTAATTTCTTACCATTCAAGGAATACCCTTCACATCTATTCCTCCTTCCAAAGTGGATAACCTCATATTTTCCACATTATATTCCATCTGCCACGTTCTTGCCCTCCCACGAAGTCTGTCCAAATTCCCTTGAAGCCGCTTTGCACCTTCCTCACAACACATACATTCCCACATATTTTTGTATCATCTGCAAACTTGGGACTATTACTCTGGTCCCCACATCTAAATCAATGATACATATTGTGAACAGATGGGGCCCAAGTACTTACCCAAATGTTTCCTTTTTACTTACCCCACTAGTCACAGCCTGCCAAAGCGAGAATAACCCATTTATTCCTACTCTCTGTTTTATGCTTGTTAACCAATCCTTAATCCATGCCAGTATATTACGTCCTATCCCATGTGCTTTAATTTTACTAACCAACCTCGTGGGGGACTTTATCAAAAATTCATCTGAAAATCCAAATATACTACATCCACCGACTCCACTTTATCAATTCTGTTACTAATATCCTCAAAAAACTCCAACAGGTTCATCAAACATGATTTCCCATTCATAAATCCATGTTGTCTATGCACAATCAGATCATTATTATCCAATTATCCATTTATCTCATCTTTTGTGATAGATTCTACCATTTTCCCTACTATTGATGTCAGGCTAACAGATCTGTAATTCCCCGTTTTCTCTCTCCCTCCCTTCTTAAATCGTGGGGTGACATTTGCGACCTTCCAATATGCTGGAACCGTTTCCAGAAGGTGATCACCCATGCACCCACTGTTTCCATAGCTACCTCTGTCAACACTCTGGAATTTAGTTCATGTGTCAGCTCACCGGAGGGTGAGGTCACAAACGAGTTATAATACACAGGACTCAGATAAGAACATTGCTGGAACTGCATACAGGAGAATGATGATGGATATGGACACTGAGAGACTTTGTCCATTGACAGGTCTGTCAGACAGTCTGTTATCACTGTCAAGGAACATGGAGTAGTCCAGCTCCAACATCACACAGGACATTGCACTGCGTTTGAAGCCCATTCTTTCCCCTGTGGAAGTGGTCACTAACTCCATGGAAGCACTAGTGGACCCAGCCGTGATACAGTGTCTGATACCATTGTCTCAGCTTCCACTGCAGCACTACGGCAGACACCCAAAGTCTCAGTGCTGCAGTGGAAGCTCAGATTGAGGACATGAGATCCATGTTTGCTGCCAGGCAGGATCAGACAGCTGTTATCATGGCTGGAGATCTCAGTGTTCAAAGGGGTTTGCAGGCTCTCACAGCAGTCCAGCAATCTGTGATCCAGTAGATTACCAGGTTTGCTGAGGTGTCACCCCTTGGCAGTGACAGTGTCTCTGTGGAGCATGAACTTGCTGTCCTCTCTCAGGATGACAGTATTTGTCCTCCATTCACTGCCACTCCACCAGTGTCCTTGCTGTTCCGCATCAGCCAGCCCAGGCTGCTGCTGCCCATGTCGAGGTGGTGCAATCCGACTACGAACCCGCAAAGTCCTGTGCTGCTCGAGGACGTCCTGCAAGGCCATCTGCAGTCTCCCCAGTGAAAGTCAGCAGCCTTCCACCAGCCATGCTGCAGTCACTGGGGAAACACTGTGTAGGAGCACTAGCCAAGTCGAGGGAAGCCACAAGACAGGCACTAAGGGAATACACAAGGGTGAATAGTTCAGTTTTGTTTGTATAATTGGATGTGTTGTTGGATAAAGATGTTAATGAAAAGGTTTTTGTTGGTGTTTTTCATTGCAGGATAGTGACCAATGGGACAATGTGATGGGGCGTCTCAGATGGGTGTAATGGTGGTGAATGGGGGATCCATGGTGGGAAAGGGAAGTTGTCTTATGGGAACCGGAATCTTATCAGGGACTCTCCGACAGCCTGTCCGGGTCGATGGCATTCAGGAAATATCCTCCCGGTCTCCTCCTGCTCCTCCTCCTGAGGTGTCCTCTGGATTCCTGTTGCCAATGCCTGTGTCCTCATGATAGTGATGATATGAAGGGTGCAGCAGAACACCATGAACTTGGACACCTGCTCCAGTGTGTACTGGAGGACTCCCCCGAGCGGTTCAGACATTGGAATCATTGCTTCCTCACACCGATGATCTGTTCCACTATGTTCCTGGTAACTCCATTACTCACGTTATACACATGTTAATTGTGTGTGGTTGGTTGGCGGTGGGAGGTGGTTTGGGGATGCAGAAACATGAGCTGTGTCTAGAGAATGGAATCCTTCATCTCTGAGGTGCCACATTCTGGTTCTGCATGGCGGCCAAAGTGTTGGAACCGGCTGACTGCATCAGAATGAATGTATGGTGGCTGCTGCCAGGATAGTGGACATTCACCAACATGATGTACTGGGCATTATCACACACCAACTGTGCATTCATGGAGTGAGAGTTTTTCCAGCTCCTGACAACGGGGGCCCCGCAGAGACACCCACACCATCAGGAATCCCTCTATCCTGACAAAGCCACGGGATCTCTCATCCTGCTTCCCCCTGCTGAGGGAGAAAATGATGACATCGATGGTCACCGTCACCTCCCAGAATTATCAATGGACAACACACAAGACGAGTAACTACTGGTCAGTTAGTTTAACATCAGTGGCGAGTAAGGTTTTAGAAACAATAATCAGGGAAAAAGGACAACACACACTTGGAGAGGTTTGAGTTAATTACGGATTGTCAGCACGGATTTCTAAAAGACAGATTATGCTTGATGAACTAATTGAATTGATTTCGATGATCAGAGAAGGTTGATGAAGGGAATGTGGTGGATGTTGTCTCCCTGGATTTTATTAAAGTATTTGATGAAGAACCACACAAATGCTTGGTTAACAAAATTGAAGCTCATGGAATAGCATCCAATTGGATCAAAAATTGTCCAAAGGACAGCAAAAAGAGTCTTGTGTTAAATGGCTGTTTTTCAGACAGGAGGATGGTAGACAGTGATGTTCCCCAAGGGTCAGTGCTCGGAACGCTGATTTTCTTTCCTTGCTATATATAAATGACATGCACCTTGGAATGCAAAGCAGAGTTTCAAAATTTTCCGATGATACCAATCTTGTAGGTGTGATAAACAGGGAGGATGATACAAACCATCCGCAACAGAACTTAGATAGGCTGGCAGAATGGACAGAGAAGTGGCAGGTAGAATTTATTACAGAGCAGTGTGCGGTGATGTATTTCGTCAGAAGGATTAGGAAGGCAATGTAGACTTAATGACACATTACTAAAGATTGTGCAGGAACAGAGGGACCTGGGCCTCCATATGCACTGATCTTTGAAGGTGGCAGGACATATTAGGAGAGTGTTTAGCAAATCATATCAGATCTTGGGCTTCATAATTACAGACAAAGATACAAAGGCAGGGAAGTTATGCTGAAACGTTATAAAGCTGTGGTTGGGCCTCAACTAGAGAACTGTGTCCAGTTCTGGTCACCACACTTTAAGAAGGATGTGAAGGTCCTTGAGAGGATGCAGAGGAGATTTACCAAAATGGTTTCAGGCATGGGGGTTTAGCGACAAGGTTAGTTTGGAGAAGATGGAGTTGTTCTCCCTGGAGTAAAGGAGATTTAGAGAGCTTTGGTAGAGGTGTACAAGATTATGATAAGTTTAGATAAGACAGACAAGGAAAAACTGTTCCCATTAACTGATGAAACACGGACTGGGGGACAGAGATGGAAGGTTTTGGGTAAGAGATGCAGGGGGAATATGAGGAGGAACATTTTTAGACAGTGGATGGTAATAAGCTGGAACTCACTGCCCATGAGGGTGGTGGACGCTGAGGCAATTAATGATTTCAAAAGGAAACTGGATGGACACCAGAAGGAAATGAACTTGCAGGGATACGGGGACTGAGCGGAGGATTGGGACTGACTGGATTGTTCCAGGGAGAGCTGACATGGAGGGGCCGAATGACCACCTTCAGTGCCGCAAATGACCAATTCGCTCTCTGTGACTCCATGTTGGATATGTCTCCTGCTCCTGTCTGGAAAGATATAGATACACAGAAGTTCAATGAAACTGTGACTTTAACGGCCACTGACAGCTCCTTCCTCACCCTGCTGTGAGGCTCCAAGTCGTGTTACAGGAGGTGACACTGCTATGTGACCACATCCGAATTAAATCAGAGCCACCTCACGCACAGCTCCTGGGTTAGGTGTAGGTAGGAAAAGTGCCCTTGGAAAACCCGGGGTGGGTAGGGCAAAGCCCCCTCCTCCTCCCTCTTTACAGAGCTTCCCCTCTCTGCAGCCTCTGCTCCATGTGTTGGTCATGTCATAGACCCAAAGACACTGTAAATATAGTCCCCATTCCTTGTCCAGATTTGGGTCACCAAATCTTCTGTCCTCCCTGAATGTCTGCAGCAGCTCACAACACAACCTCCAGAAAACCATCCACAGCACCTCCACTAACTTTACAATAGCAGAAGTAAGTCAAAAGCCCGTCACCTGTAAGCCGGATGCCTGGTCCTTTTAAATAACATTAGAGGGGATTCATTGTGATGCTAAATGTACGTTCAGCTGACATTGACTAACACAGGTGGTCAGTGGACATGCACAGACCAACTTTCAAAGAAGTACATCAAAGCTGCTGGTATGGTACATTGACATCACTTTCAAAGCCACCCTCAAAGGAACAACACATACAAGGTACAATTGAGCGAGAGCCCTGCCCAGCATGTGATATTGTGCAGGCCACAGTAGAAGTGGCCGGCTGTGAAGACCACGATGACAGCACATAGATGATACGACTGGGCTGGAGCCCCGCTCAGCATGGGATATTGTGCAGACCACACCGGAAGTGGCCGGCTGTGCGATTCACATCTCTTTATGGATCCCAATTCTGTACCGTCAGCAGCAGTCTTGCTGCAGAGTCTAAAATCGTGGCTCGGGACAGATGCAGAGGGAAATAAATTCACTTTACAAGGAGAACTGAAAGAAAGATTGAAGTCGAAAGATTTGCAGCAATATGTGAAATGGACTGGGGAAAGTGAATAAATGGAGGGGTGAGGCCATGGAGAGATTCAAACACAAGAATGAGAATATTAAAAATAAGGTGCTGCCAGACCCGGAGCCAATGTAGATTAGTGAGCACAGGGGTGATGGGTGATCGGGATTTGGTGTGAGTTAGGATACAGGCAACAGAGTTCTGGATGGGCTGTGGTTTATGGAGGTTTATAACTGGGAAGGGTGACCAAGATGGAATTAGAATAGTCAGCTGTGTATTTAACAGTGATGCAGATGAGAGTTTACGCAGGAGATGGGCTGAGGCAGAGGTGGAGAGGAGTGATATCACAGAGGTGATATTAGGCAGGTTTGGTGATGAAAAGAATATGAAGATGAACTTAGCTCAGGTTGAAATATAACACAGAAGTTGTAAACTGTCTGGTTGAGCATCAGATATTGGGCAGGGTGGAGTATGTGCTTCACAGATAGGGAATGGAGTTTGTGATGGAGACCAATGACACTAGCTTCAGTCTTCCCAAAATTTACATTACAGAACAGTATTTCAGTGAAACAGGGTTTACAGATCTCCTGGTCTGAAATAGAGACAGCAACAGCAGCAAAGATGAGAGAGTATATGACAAGAACTGTAATACAGCTGACAATGGTTTATAGAGCTAATAGCTGAAGATATTCACCAGGCATACAACGGCAGCAAGAAGGGCAGAGTAAATTACAGGAGCAGTAATGCAGTTAAACATGGTTTAAAGAATTAATAGCTAGATAGAGAGACTTACCAGGGACACCAATAATAGCCAGGATTGGATGGTAAATGTATTGAATAATCTTCAGTGCGAGATAGATACGAGAGTTTAATGAGAACCGATCATAATATGTAGAAAGAGAGTAAAGATCCGAGGATAAACTCCTGTCCATTGTTGTAACATTCCAATCTATTGTTCTCTGATTCTGACCCATTGTTGTAACATTCCAGTCTTTTGTTCTCAGATTCTAACCTATCCTCTCTCTATCTCTCTGGAGCAGCTGATCTCTGTAAGTGCCGGGGCTGATGTTCCCACTGACACTATGGAAGAACACATTGAAAGAACCCCCTTATTAATAGGAGATGGAAACCCTCTAGTGACACAATTAGGGCCCATGGAGACTGACATTAATTACAGTCACGGAACAAACAGATTCAGTTAACCCTTTTCAATCCAACGCTTTAGTACCACAATAAAGTTGAACATTTATCCAGTCTGGATGGGATGTATGAGGGTTGCTGAGGGAAGGAATGGGGGAAATAGCAGAGGCGCTGGCCAGAATCTTCCAATCCCCCTTCGATATTGGCGTGATGGCAGGTTTCCACAGGCTCACCACTCTCTGGGTGAAGAAACGTCTCCTCATCTCAGTCCTGAAAGTTTTACCCCATATCCTGTGGTTCAGGAGTCCCCCACTATCGGGAACATCCTTCCTGCATCGACCCTGTCAAGTCATGTTAGAATTTTATAGGTTTCGATGAGATCCCTCCTCACTCTTCTGAATTCCAGTGAATATAGTCCGAACCGACTCAATCTCTCCTCATACGACAGTCCTACCAGCCCAGGAATCAGTCTGGTAAAACTCTACTGCACTCCCTCTTGCAAGACCATCCTTCCTCAGATAAGGAGACCAAAACTGCACACAACATTTCAAGTGCGGCCTCACCAAGGCCCTGTATATTGCAGTAAAACATCCCTGCTCCTGTACTTGAATCCTGTCTCTATAGAGGCCAACATAACATTCGCCTTTTTCTACCGCCTGTTGCACCTGCATGCTTACCTTCAGTGACTGGTGGACGAGAACACCCAGGTCTCGCTGCATATTCCCCTCTCTCAGTTTATAGCCGTTCAGATAATAATCTGCCTTCCTGTTTTTGCTAGCAAAGTGGATAACTTCACATTCATCCACATTATACTGCATCTGCCATGCATTTGCCCACTCACTTAACTTGTCCAAATCACCCTGAAGCTTCTCTGCATCCTCCTCACAACTTACCCTCACACTCAATTTTGTATCATCTGCAAATTTGGAGATATTACATTTTGTTTCCTCATCTAAATCATTAATATATATTGTGAATAGCTGGGGTCCTAGCTCCGATCCCTGCGATACCCCAATAATCACTGTCTGACATTGAGAAAAAGATCCGTATGTTCCAATGCTTTGTTTCCTGTCTCCCAACCAATTTGCTTTCTATCGCAATACACTACCCCCAGTCTTGTGCACTTTAATTTTACATGCTAAACCCTTACGTGGAACTTTGTCGAGAGCTTTCTGAAAGTGCAAATAAACCACACCCACTGGCTCCCTCTCATCAACTCCACTAGTTACATCCTGGAAGAATGCTAGTAGATTTATCAAGCATGATTTCCCTTTCAAAAATCCATGCTGACTCTGTCCGATTCTACCAGTATTCTCCAAGTGCTCTGCTGCAAAATATTTGATAATGGACTCCAGGATTTTCCCCACAACCGATGTCAGGCTGAATGGTCTATAATTCCTTGCTTTCTCTCTACCTCCCTTTTTTAATAGTGGGATAACATTAGCTACCTTCCAATCTGTAGGAACTGTTCCAAAGTCCATAGAATCTTGGAAGATGACCACCAATCCATCCACTATGTATAGGGCCACTTCCTTAAGTACTCTGGGATGTAGATTACTAGGACCTGGGTATTTATCGGCCTTCAATACCATCAACTTCCCCAACACCATTTCTCTAATACTGATTTCTTTCAGTTCCTCTCTCTCACTAAACCCTGTATTCACCAACATTTCTGGTATGATATTTGTGTCCTCCTTTGTGAAGACAGAACTAAAGGATGCATTTAGTTGGTCAGCCATTTCTTTGTTTCCCAGAATAAATCCCCCTGTTTCTGACTGTAACGGACCTGTATTTGTCTTCGCCAATCTTTTCCACTTCACATACGTATAGATTCGTGTACAGTCAGTTTTTATGTTCCCCGCTAGCTTACTCTCGTGCTCCATTTTCCCCTTCTCGATCAATCCCTTGGTGCTCCTTTGCTGAATTTTAAACTGCTCCCAATCCTCAGGTCTGTTGTTTTTTCCTGGCGAATTTATATGCCTCATCCTTGGATCTAATGCTATCTCGAACTTTCCTTGTAAGCCATGATGTGGCTACCTTTTCCGTTTTACTTTTGCGCCAGACAGGAGTAAACAATTGTTGCAGTTCATCCATCCGCTCTTTGAATGTTTGCCATTGCTTTTCCAGGGTCATCTCATTAAGTAACGTTTCCCAATGTATCATCGACAACTCATGCCTCATACCTTCGTAGCTTACTTTATTAAGATTCACGACCTTAGTCTCAGAACCAACTAGGTCACTCTCCATCGTGATGAAGAATTCTATCGTATTATGGTCGCTCATCCCCGAGGGATCTCGCACAACTAGATTGTCAATTATTCCTCTCTCATTACACAATAACCAGTCTAGGATGGCCTGTTCTTCAGTTGGTTCCTCAAAGAATTGGCCCTGAAAACCATCCCGTATATTCTCCAGGAATTCCTCCACAATGTATTGTGACCAATTTAATTTGCCCAATCGATTTGCAGATTCAAGAAACCCAAAATTACAGATGTTCCTTTATCGCATGCGTCTCTCATTTCCTGTTCAATGCCATTCCCAAATTCAGCACTACAGTCTGGGGGTCGATATACAACCCCCACTAACGTTTTCTACACTTTAGTGTTTCTCAGCTCGACCCATACATATTCGACATCGTCAGAGCTAATATCCTGCCTCACTATTGCGTTAATTTCCTCTTTAACCAGCAATGCAACTCCACCAAGGGTGGAAATAGGCCGTTTTACTGATGGTGAGAAAATTCGGTAGGAAGCTCATCTCAAGGGATCTCAGGGTTAACTATGTAACTTAGTCTGTGAACAGTTTGGCTTCGTCTCAAACATTTACAAAGGAGAGGGATGGAGTGTGTAACTAGGAAATGTTTGGAGCAGAGACAGAAAACAATGGCTTCAATCTTCTCAATATTTAATTAGCATTGCAGATGTGTGAGGTAATACATGTTGAAAGGATGAATGAAGAGGGACAATACAAGTTAAATGGTGTTACTATAAAGGTGGTGAAATAACAGAGACACATGGCGTGCTATATACACAAATCTTTGCAGGTGGCAGGAAAGGTTAACTGGACAGTTAATAAATGTATGGGATCCTAGGGTTTATAAATAGAGGCAAAAAGAACAAAAGCAAGGACATTATGTGAAACATATATAAAATACTAGTTCAGCTCCACCTGGAGTCTTGTGTCGAATACTGGGAACCACACTTTAGGAAGGACATGAAGCCTTCGGAGAGGGTACAGAACTGTTTTGCTAGAATTTGTCCAGGCTTGAGGGATTACAGTTATGTAGCTGAGGTTGTTCTGGTTAGAGCAGAGAATTTTCAGAGGAGATTTGATTGAGGCATTTAACATTAGAAGGATTTAGATAAATTAAATAAAGAGAAACTGTTTCCAATGTCCAAGAGACACAGATTTAAGGCGATTGGTAAAAGAAGCAGACATGAGGATTTTTGTTTCTGAGTGGTTTGGATTTGGGATGCACTGTCTGATAGACTGATGGATACAGATTCAATAGTAGATCCCAAAAGGGAATTGGATAAATATCTGAAGGAGAAAAAAAGCAAGGATATAGTGAAAAAGCCTGGGAGTGGGACTAACTGGATTGCTCTTTGAAAGGGGCAGCACAGACATGATGGGCCGAATGACCTCATTCAGTTTGTGCGATTCTATTATTTCTCCTGCCTGTACTTTCACAATATCCCTATCCTTTCCACAGGCGTTTGAGAAAGTACCACATAACAACCGTGTTACCGAATTAGAAACACATGGGATTAAAGGGTTAATGTCAGCCGTGGCTCAGTTTGTATCTCTCTCCCCTTTCAGTCACAAGCTTCCAGGATCAAGTGTCACTGCAGGACTTGATCACAAGAATCAATGCTGACATTGCAGTGCAGCACTGAAGGTGTGCTGCACTGTCAGAGGTGCAGTCTATCGAATGAAACTTTAAACCAAGTTGCAGTCTGCCCTCTCAGGTGGATGTTAAAGATCCCATTGCACTATGTAGAAGCAGAGCAGGGGAATTATTCCCGGTGTCCTTGTCAATATTTATCCTTCAATAAGCATCGCAAAAACAGATCTGATCATCATCACATTGCTGCTTGTGGGAGCTTGCTGTGCAGAAATTGTCTGCCTGTTTCCTACATTACAAGAATGACTTCGCTTTAAGAAGTATTCATTGGTTGTAAATCACTTTGGGACATGCAGTGGTCATGAAAGGCGTTTCAGAAATGGAAGTCTGTTCTTTTATTTTCAATGTCAGCATGCGGGAAATTAGCTCAGTGAGAGAAAGTGGAGAATAGTGGAGAATGGTTGTTGTTCAGTCTGGAGGGAAGTAGTCAATGGGGTTCCCCAGGGTCACTGTTGGGATCACTACTGTTGTATGTTCATGCAATGGGCTTGTGTACAGTGGGGATAATGTCAAAGTTTTCGGATGGCAGGGAAGTCAGAAATGTTAATAAACAGTGAGAAGGATAGGAGCAGACTTCAGGATGATGGAGAGTGACTGGTGAAATGGGCAGGAACATGGCAGATGTAATTTAACACAGTGAAGTATGAAGCGAGACATTTGGGTAAGAAGTGTAAGGGAAGGCAACAGAAACAAATGGGTACAAAAACAAGAAATGCTGGATTCACTCAGCAGGTCTGGCAGCATCTGTAGAAAGAGAAGCAGAGTTAACGTTTCGGGTCAGTGACCCTTCTTCGGAACTGACAAATATTAGAAAAGTCACAGATTATAAACAAGTGAGGTGGGGGTTGGGCAAGAGATAACAAAGGAGAAGGTGCAGATTGGACCAGGCCACATAGCTGACCAAAAGGTCACGGAGCAAAGGCAAACAATATGTTAATGGTGTTTTGAAAGACAAAGCATTAGTACAGATTAGGTGTGAATATACTGAATATAGAACATCAGCAAGTGCAAACCTGAAGAAAAACAACCTGAAAAAAACAGTGGGTAAGCAAACTGAACAAACTAAGATGAAATGAAATAAATGCAAAAAATGTAAAAAGGAATGCAAAAAAAAGGAAGAAAAAATAACTAAAAATGACTAAAAATGAAAGTAAAGTGGGGGGCTGTCATGCTCTGAAATTATTGAACTCAATGTTCAGTCCGGCAGGCTGTAGTGTGCCTAATCGGTAGATGAGATGCTGTTCCTCGAGCTTGCGTTGATGTTCACTGGAACACTGCAGCAATCCCAGGACAGAGATGTGAGCATGAGAGCAGGGGGGAGTGTTGAAATGGCAAGCAACCGGAAGCTCAGGGTCCTGCTTGCGGACTGAGCGGAGATGTTCCGCAAAGCGGTCACCCAGTCTGCGCTTGGTCTCCCCAATGTAGAGGAGACCACACTGTGAGCAGCGAATACAGTATACTACATTGAAAGAAGTACAAGTAAATCGCTGCTTCACCTGAAAGGAGTGTTTGGGGCCTGGGATAGTGAGGAGAGAGGAGGTAAATGGGCAGGTATTACACCTCCTGCGATTGCAAGGGAAGGTGCCCTGGGACGGGGACGAGGTGGTGGGGGTAATGGAGGAGTGGACCAGGGTGTCGCGGAGGGAACGATCCCTTCGGAATGCTGACAGGGGAAGGGAGGGGAAGATGCGACTGGTAGTGGCATCACGCTGGAGGTGGCGAAAATGGCGGAGGATGATCCTTTGGATATGGAGGCTGGTGGGATGAAAAGTGAGGACAAGGGGAACCCTGTCACGGTTCTGGGAGGGAGGGGAAGGGGTGAGGGTAGAGGTGCGGGGAATGGGTCGGACACGGTTGAGGGCCCTGTCAACCACAGTGGGGGGAAATCCTCGGTTGAGGAAAAAGGAGGTCATATCAGAAGCACCGTCATGGAAGGTAGCATCATCAGAGCAGATGCGTCGGAGACGGAGAAACTGGGAGAATGGAATGGAGTCCTTACAGGAGGTAGGGTGTGAAGAAGTGTAGTCGAGGTAGCTGTGGGAGTCAGTGGGCTTATAATGGATATTGGTAGACAACCTATCCCCAGAGATGGAGACAGAGAAGTCGAGGAAGGGAAGGGAAGTGTCAGAGATGGACCATGTAAAGGTGAGAGAAGGGTGGAAATTGGAAGCAAAGTTGATAAAGTTTTCGAGTTCGGGGCGGGAGCAGGAAACGGCACCGATACAGTCATCAATGTACCGGAAAAAGAGTTGGGGGAGGGGGCCTGAGTAGGACTGGAACAAAGAATGCTCGACATATCCCACAAAAAGACAGGCATAACTAGGACCCATGCGGGTACCCATAGCGACACCTTTTACTTGAAGGAAGTGCGTGGAGTTGAAGGAGAAGTTGTTCAATGTGAGAACAAGTTCAGCCAGGCGGAGGAGGGTGGTGGTGGATGGGGACTGGTTGGGCCTCTGTTCCAGGAAGAAGCGGAGAGCCCTCAAACCATCCTGGTGGGGGATGGAGGTGTAGAGCGATTGGACGTCCATGGTGAAGAGGAGGCGGTTGGGACCAGGAAACTGGAAATTGTCAAAATGACGTAGGGCGTCAGAAGAGTCACGGATGTAGGTGGGAAGAGACTGCACCAGCGGAGAAAAGATAGAGTCTAGATAGGAAGAAATAAGTTCAGTTGGGCAGGAGCAGGCTGACACAATGGGTCTGCCGGGACAGTCCCGTTTGTGGATTTTGGGAAGGAGATAGAAGCGGGCTGTCCGGGGTTGCGGGACTATGAGGTTGGAAGCTGTGGAGGGAAGATCTCCAGAGGAGATGAGGTCAGTGACAGTCCTTTGGACGGTGGCTTGATGTTCGGTGGTGGGGTCATGGTCCAGAGGGAGGTAGGAAGAGGTGTCTGTGAGTTGGCGTTGAGCTTCTGCAAGGTAGAGGTCGGTACGCCATACAACAACAGCACCACCCTTGTCTGCAGGTTTGATGACCATGTCGGGGTTAGACCTGAGAGAACGGAGTGCCTCAAGTTCAGAGGGGGACAGGTTAGAGTGAGTGAGGGGGGCAGAGAAATTGAGACGACCAATGTCTCGCCGACAGTTTTCAATGAAGAGATCAAGGGAAACAAATGGGTATTGTTTAAATAAGGAGACAGGAACAGAGAGACTTGGTGTGTATTCAGACAGATCTTTGAAGGCCGCACGAAAGGTTGACAAGTTTATGTCTGATATAACGTACATCAGGTAGAAAATACTATTGAGAAGCAGGCAGAATACAGAAGGTCCAGAGGGGAAGTGAAAAAGCAAATAAGAGAAGCAAAGAGTGAGCATGAAAAGAGGCGAGCATTGAAGGAAATCCCAAAGTTTTCTATTGGCATCTAAATAGTAAAAGGGTAGTAAAAGGAACAATGGGGCCGACTCAGGACCATAAAGGGGATTTGTACATGGAGGCAGAGGATATAGCTGAGGTAATAAATGAATAATTTCCATCTGTCTTTACCAAGGAAGAAGATATGGGATCCTTTCCTTTATTAGCCGAGGTATAGAATATACGAGCAGGGAGGTTATGCTAGAATTCTATAACTCATTGGTTAGCATACAACTTGAGTACTGTGTGCAGCTCTGCTCACCTCATTACAGAAAGGATGTAATTGCACCAGAGAGGGTGCAGAGGAGATTTATGAAGATGTGGCGAGGACTGGAAAAATGCAGCTATGAGGAAAGATTGGACAGGCTGGGACTGTTCTCCTTGAAATAGAGAAGGCTGAGGGTAAATCTGATTGAAATGTACAAAACTGAGAGGGGCCTGGGTAGAGTGGAGCTGAATCGTCTATTCGCCTTAGCAAAGAGGTCAGTGACGAGGGGGCATGGACTTAAAGTGATTGGTAGAAAGACTAAAAGGGAGCTGCGGATGGTATTTTTCACCCAGCGGGTGGTGGGAGCCTGGAACTCACTTTCTGAAAGGGTAGTTGAAGCAGAAACCAACAACTCATTCAAAAGGTGTCTGGATATGCACCTCAAGTGCTGTAATCTATCAAATGCTGGAAGGTAGGATTAGAATGGATGGGTCGTTTTTTGGACAGCATAGACACGATGGGCCAAGTGGCCTCTCTCTGTGCCATAAACTGTCTATGATTCCAAGATGCAACCCAGGCAATGTTGAAAGAGGAGGTAAGTCAGACACTATTGGGGTTTAAAATTGATAAAGAGGAAGTATTAGATAGGCTGTCTGGACTTAAATTGAATAAAGCACCAGGAAAAGATGAGATGTATCCAAGGATACTGAGGGAAGTGAGGGTGGAAATCGCAGAGGCACTGGCCATAATTTTTCCGTCTTCCTTAGACTTGAGGGTGATGCAAGAGGACTGGAGAATTGTAAACGTTACACCCGTGTTCAAAAAGGGTGTAAAGATAAGGCCAGCAACTACAGGCCTGTCAGTTTAACTTCGGTGGTGGGAAAACTTCTAGAAAGAAATAATCTTGGACAAAGCCATTAGTCACATGGACAAATGCGAGTTAATTAAACAAGCCAGCATGGATTTCTTGAGAGAACATCATGTTTAACTAATTTTCTGGAGATGTTTGAGGTGGTATCAGAGATAGTTGATGAGGGCAATTCTGTTGATGTGGTGTACATTGATTTTCATATAACGGTCTATTCAGTTTCAAATGAACCTGCCTCCACCATTCTCAAGCAGTGCATTCCAGACATTTAACTATTCCCTGCATGCAAAAACCTTTTGATACAATGCCACGCAACAGACCTGTGAGCAAACCTGCAGCACATGGAATAAAAGGGACGGTAGCAACATGGATACGAAATTAGCTAAGTGACAGGAAACAAACATTAATGATTAATGGATGTTTTACAGGCTGGAGGAAGGTTTGTTGTGGAGTTCCCTAGACATCCTTGCTTTTCCTGATATATATTAAATACCTAAACCTGGGTATGCAGGCACAATTTCAAAGTTTGCAGCTGATACGAAAGCTGGAAGCATTGTGAACTGTGAGGAGGATAGTGTCGAACTTCAAAAGGACACGCACAAGTTGGTGGAATGGGCAGGCAGGTGGCAGATGAAGTTCAATACAGAGAAATGTGAAGTGATTCATGTTGATAGGAAGAACATGGGGAGACAATATACAATAAAAGGTACAATTCTATAGGGTGTGCAGGAGCAGAGGGACCTGTGTGTATATGTGCAGAAGTCATCGAAGGCGGCAGGACAGGTTGAGAAAGTGTTTAATAAAGCATACAGTATCCTGGGCTTTATTAATAGGGGCACAGAGTACAAGAGCAAGGAAGTTATGTTAAACTTACATAAGACACTATTTCAGCCTCAGCTGTGGCATTGCGCCCAGTTCTGGGTGCCAGACTTGAGGAAAGACGTGAGGGCATTGGAGAGAGGACAGAAAATATTCACGTGAATGATTCCCGGGATGAGGATTTTCAGTTATGAAGATAGGCTGGAGAAGTGAGGACTGTTTTCCTCGGAGAAGGCTGAGAGGTGCCTTATTAGAGGTTTCAAAAATCATGAGGTGTCTGGACAGAGTAGATAGAGAGAAACAGTTTCCACTCGTGAAAGGATCGAGAACGAAAGGGCACAGATTTTAAGTCATGGGTAAAAGAAGCAAAGACGACCTGAGGAAAATATTTTTTCACACTGTGAGTGGTTAGAGTCTGGAATGCACTACCTGAGAGTGTGGTGGAGGCAGGTTCAATTGAAGCTGAATAGACTGTTATCTGAGAAGGAAGAATGTGCAGGGTTACAGGGAGAATGCAGGGAACGGCACTGGGTGAATTGCTCATTTGGAGAGCCTGTGCAGACACGAAAGGCTGAATTGGTCCTTCTGTGCTGTAATAATTCTCTGATGTTTTTATTACAGGATGCTGACCAAGGTGACACTGTGATGGGGCGTCTCAGATGGGTGTAATGGTGGAGAATGGGGAATCCATGGTGGGAAAGAGAAGTTGTCCTATGGGAACCGGAATCTTAGCAGGGACTCTCCGACAGCCTGTCCTGATGGAAGGCATCCAGAAAATATCCTGACTGCCTCCTCCTCCTGAGGTGGCCTCCGGATTCCTGGTGCCAATGCCTGCGTCCTCATGATGTTGATGATATGAAGGGTGCATCAGAACACCATGAACGTGGACACCTGCTCCAGTGTGTACTGGAGGACTCTCCCCGAGCGGTTCAGACATCGGAAGCATTGCTTCATCACACCGATGGTCTGTTCCACCATGTTCCTGGTGACTCCATTGCTCACATAACACACGTTAATTGCGTAACTAACAGTTGACGGTGGGAAGTGGTTTGGGGGTGTAGAAACATGAGCTGTGTCTAGAGGGGGTTCATTTGTCTCCAAGGAGCCACATTCTGGTTCTGCATGGAGCCCCGAAGTGTTGGGACCGGCTGACTGCTTCAGAATGAATGTATGGTGTCTGCTGCCAGGATAGTGGACATTCACCAGCATGATGTACTGGGCATGCTCAGACACCAACTGTGCATTCATGGAGTGAGAGTTCTTCCAGTTCCTGTACCTCAACCCATTGACATGGGGGCCCGGCAGAGCCACCGACACCATCAGGAATCCCGCTATCCTGACAAAGCCACGGGATCTCTCATCCTGCTTCTCCCTGCTGAGGGAGAAATTGATGACATAGATGGTCACACTCACTTCCCAGAATTATCAATGGACAACACACAGGCCTCGCAACTAGTGGCCAGTTAGTTTAACATCAGTGGCGAGTAAGGTTTAAGAAACAATAATCAGGGGAAAAAGACAACACACACTTGGAGAGATTGAGTTAATTAAGGATTGTCAGCACGGATTTCTGAAAGGCAGATCATGCATGATGAACTAATTGAATTTATTCGGAAAATGAGAGAAGGTTGATGAAGGGAATGTGGTGGATGTTGTCTACGTGGATTTTATGAAATTATTTGATGATGAACAACACAGAAGCTTGGTTGATAAAATTGAACCTCATGGAAAAGCATCCAATTGGAAAAAAATTGTCCAGAGGACAAGAAAAAGAGAAATGTGTTAAATGGTTGTTTTTCAGACTGGAGGATGGTCGACAGTGATGTTCCCCAAGGTTCAGTGCTTAGGACCACTGTTTTTCTTTTTGCCATATATAAGTTACATGGATCTTGGAATACAGAGTAGAATTTCAAAAATTTCCGATGATACCAATCTTGGAGGTGTGGCAAACAGTGATGATGTTGCAAACCACCTGTAGCAGGATACAGATAGGCTAGCAGAATGGACAGAGAAGTGGCAGGTGGAATTTCATACAACGGAGTGTGAGGTGATGTATTTTGTCAGAAGGAATAGGAAGTTAATATAGACTTAATGACACAGTTCTAAAGATTGTGCAGGGACAGAGGGACCTGGGGCTGCATATGCATTGATCTTTGAAGTTGGCAGGACATATTAGGAGCGTGTTTAGAGAAGCATGTCAGATCTTGGGCTTCATCATTAGAGGCAATGACTTCAAAAGGATACTGGATGGACACCCGAAGGAAATAATCTTGCAGGGATACGGGTACTGACTGGGAGAATGGGACTGACTGGATTGCTCCACAGGGAGCGGGCACCGAGGGGCCGAATGGCCTTCTTCTATGTCATAAATGTATCTATCACTCTCTATGACTCTATGTTGGATATGTCTCCTGCTGCTGCCTGGAAAGATTCAGATACAGAGAAGATCAATGAAACTGTGACCTTAACAGCCACTGACAACTCCGTCCTCACCCTGGTGTGAGGATCCAGGTTGTGTTACAGGCGAGACGCTGCTCTGTGACCACCTCCTTTTTGAATCAGAGTTACCTCACAGACTGCTCCTGGGTTAGGTGCAGATAGGAAAAGTGCTCCTGGAAAACCCGGGGTGGGTAGGGAAGAGCCCACTTACAGAGCTTCCCTTCTCTGCAGCCTCTGCTCCATGTGTTGGTCATGTTACAGACCCAGAGACACTGCAACTACAGTCCCCGTACCTCGTCCAGAGTTGGGTCACCAAATCCTCTGTCCTCCCTGAATGTCTGCAGCAGCTCACAACACAACCTCCAGGAAACCATCCACAGCACCTCCACTAACTTTACAATAGCAGAAGTAAGCCAAAAGCTCCTCACCTGTAAGTTGAATGCCTGGTACTTTTAAATAACACTGCAGGGAGTTCCTCGTGCTGCTGAATGTATATCAGCTGAGAGTTACTAACACAGGCGGTCAGTGGACATGCACAGACCAAGTTTCAAAGACGTACATCAAAGTTCCCGGTATGGTACATTGACATCACTTTCAACTCCATCCTCAAAGGAACAACATATATATGGTACGATTGAGCTAGAGCCCTGCCCAGATTGGGACACTGTGCAGGCCACACTAGAATTGGCCAGCTGTGAAGACCACACGAATGGAACATAGATGATACGAGTTTGCTGGAGCCCTTCCCAGCATGGGGTATTGTGCACGAGCAGTGGTCGGCTCTGCGGTTCTCATCATCTTATGGATCCCAGCTTCTGTAACGTCAGCACCAGTAGTGCTGCAGAGTCCAAAATCGGGGCTCGGGACAGATACAGAGGGAAATAAATTCACTTTATCAGGAGATCTGAAAAAAGATTGAAGTCAAAAGAGTTGCAGGAATATGGGAAATGGACAAGGAAATGGGACTAACTGGAGGGGTGGGCCATGGAGAGATTCAAACACAGGAATGAGAATATTAAAATTAAGGTGCTGCCAGACTGGGAGCCAATGTAGATCAGTGAGCACAGGTGTGATGGGTGATCAGGATTTGGTGTGAGTTCGAATACAGGCAGCAGAGTGCTGGATGAACTGTGGTTTATGGGGGTTTATAACTGGGAGGGTGACCAGGATAGAATTGGAATAGTCAACTGTGGATCTAACAGTGACACGGATGAGGGTTTATGCAGCAGATGGGCTGAGGCAGGAGTGGAGATGGGTGATATTACAAAGGTGTTAGTCGGCAGGGTTGGTGATGGAAAGAATATGGAGATGACCTCAGCTCAGGTTTAAATATAAGCGGGCAGAACCCGCTCCTCCTCCCTTTTTACAGAGCTTCCCCTTTCTGCAGCCTCTGCTCCATTTGTTGATCACGTTACAGACCCAGGGACATTGTAACTACAGTCAAGAACAAAGAACAAAGAACAGTACAGCACAGGAACAGGCCATTCGGCCCTCCAAGCCTGCGCCGATCTTGATGCCTGCCGAAACTAACACCTTCTTCACTTCCGGGGCCCATATCCCTCTATTCCCTTCCTATTCATGTATTTGTCAAGATGTCTCTTAAACGTCGATATCGTATCTGCTTCCACCCCGTCCCCCGGCAGCAAGTTCCAGGCACTCACCACCCTCTGTGTAAAAAACCTGCCTCGCACATCCCCTCTAAATTTTACCCCTCACACCTTAAACCTATGTCCCCTAGTAACTGACTCTTCCACCCTGGGAAAATGCTTCTGACTATCCACTCTGTCCATGCCGCTCATAACTTTGTAAACCTCTATTATGTCGCCCCTGCACCTCCGTCGTTCCAGTGAAAACAATCCGAGTTTTTCCAACCTCGCCTCATAGCTAATGCCCTGCAGACCAGGCAACAACCTGGTAAACCTCCTCTGCACCCTCTCCAAAGCCTCCACATCCTTCTGGTAGTGTGGCGACAATAATTGCACACAATATTCCAAGTGTGGCCTAACTAAGGTTCTGTACAGCTGTAACATGACTTGCCAATTTTTATACTCTACGCCCCGACCCATGAAGATAAGCATGCCGTATGCCTTCTTGACTACCTTATCCACCTGCGTTTCCACTTTCAGTGACCTGTGGACCTGTCCGCCCAGATCTCTCTGCCTGTCAATACTCCTAAGGGTTCTGCCATTTACTTTATACCTCCCACCTGCAATCGACCTTCCAAAATGCATTACCTCACATTTTTCCGGATTAAACTCAATCTGCCATTTCTCCGCCCATGTCTCCACCTGATCTATATCCTGCTGTATCCTCTGACAATCCTCATCATTATCCGCAACTCCACCAACCTTTGTGTCGTTTGCAAACTTACTAATCAGACCAGCTATATTTTCCTCCAAATCATTTACATATACGACAAACAGCAAAGGTCCCAGCAGTGATCCCTGCGGAACACCACTAATCACATCCCTCCATTCAGAAAAACGCCCATCCACTGTTACCCTCTGTCTTCTATGACCGAGCCAGTTCTGTATCCATCTTGCCAGCTCACCTCTGATCCCGTGTGACTTCACCTTTCGTACCAGTCTGCCATGCCGGACCTTGTCAAAGGCTTTAGTAAAGTCCATACAGATAACATCCACTGCCCTTTCTTCATCAATCATCTTCGTCAATTCCTCAAAAAACTCAATCAAATTAGTAAGACACGACCTCCCCTTCACAAAACCATGCTGCCTCTCGCTCATGAGTTCGTTTGTTTCCAAATGGGAGTAAATCATGTCCGGAATAATAATCTCTAATAGTTTCCCTACCACTGACGTAAGGCTCACCAGCCTATAATTTCCTGGATTATCCTTGCCACCCTTCTTAAACAAAGGAACAACATTGGCTATTCTCCAGTCCTCTGGAACCTCAACTGTCGCAAATGAGGATGCAAAGATTTCTGTCAAGGCACCAGCAATTTCTTCCCTTGCCTCCCTCAGTATTCTAGGGTAGATCCCATCAGGCCCTGGAGACTTATCTACCTTAATGCTTTGCAAGACACCCAACACCTCCTCTTTATTGATAATTAAATGGCTGAGACTATCTGCACTCCCTTCTCTAGGCTCATCATCCACCAAGTCCTTCTCTTTGGTGAATACTGATGCAAAGTACTCATTTAGCACCTCGCCCATTTCCTCTGGCTCCACACATAGATTGCCATCTCTGTCCTTGAGTGGGCCAACCCTTTCCCTGGTTACACTCTTGCTCTTGATATATGTATACAAAGCCTTGGGATTTTCCTTAATCCTGTTTGCTAATGACTTTTCATGACCCCTTTTAGCCCTCCTAACTCCTTGCTTAAGTTCCTTCCTACTGTCTTTATATTCCTCAAGTGATTCGTCTGTTCCTAGCCTTCCAGCCCTTACAAATGCTTCCTTTTTCTTTTTGACTAGGCTCACAATATCCCGTGTTATCCAAGCTTCCCGAAACTTGCCAAACTTGTCTTTCTTCCAGGACATGCTGGTCCTGGATTCTAATCAGCTGACGTTTGAAAGACTCCCACATGTCAGATGTTGATTTACCCTCAAACAGACGCCCCCAATCTAAATTCTTCAGATCCTGCCATATATTGTTATAATTGGCCTTCCCCCAATTTAGCACCTTCACCCGAGGACTACTCTTATCCTTATCCACAAGTACCTTAAAACTTATGGAATTATGGTTACTGTTCCCGAAATGCTCCCCCACGGCAACTTCAACCACCTTGCCGGGCTCATTCCACAATACCAGGTCCAGAATGGCCCCATCCCTAGTTGGACTATCTACATACTGTTTCAAGAAGCCCTCCTAGATGCTCCTCAGAAATTCTGCCCCATCCAAGCCGCACAAAGCGAATCCCAGTCAATATTGGGGAAGTTAAAATCACCCACCACCGCAACCCTGTTACCTTTACATCTTTCCAAAATCTGTCTACATATCTGCTCCTCTCCCTCCCGCTGGCTGTTGGGAGGCCTGTAGTAAACCCCCAACATCGTGACTGCAACCTTCCTATTCCTGAGCTCCACCCATATTGCCTCGCTGCATGACCCCTCTGAGGTGTCCTCCCGCAGTCCAACTGTGATATCCTCCTTAAGCAGTAATGCAGCTCCCCCACCCCTTTTACATTCCCCTCTATCCCGCCTGAAGCTTCTAAAGCCTGCAACATTTAGCTGCCGATCCTGCCCTTCCCTCCACCAACTCTCTGTAATAGCAACAACATCATATTTCCAAGTACAAATTCAAGCTCTGAGTTCATCTGCCTTACCTGTTATACTTGTCGCATTGAAACAAATGCACTTCAGACCACCAGTCCCGCTGTACTCAGCAACATCTCAGTGCCTGCTCTTCCTCTTCGTCCTACTGGCCTTATTTGCTATGTCCTCCTCATTTATTTCACTAGCTGTCCTCCTGCTCTGGTTCCCACCCCCTTGCAACAGTTGTTTAAACCCTTCTGAGTGACGCTAGCAAACCTTGCAGCCAGGATTTTTTTGCCTTTCCAGTTTAGATGCAACCCGTCCTTCTTGTACAGGTCCCATCTGTCCCTGAAGAGAGCCCAATGGTCCAGATATCTGAAACCCTCCCTTCTACAACAGCTGCTCAGCCACGTGTTTAGCTGCACTATCTTCCTATTTCTAGCCTCACTGGCACGTGGCACAGGGAGGAATCCAGCGATTACAACCCTTGAGGTCTTGTTTTGTAACTTACTGCCTAACGTCCTAAACTCACCCTGCAGGACCTCATCACTCTTCCTGCCTATGTCATTGCTTTCGATGTGTACCACAACCTCTGCCTGTTCACCCTCCACCTTCAGAATGCCCCTGTCCGTTCAGAGACATCCTTGACCCTGGCACCAGGGAGGTAACATACCATCTTGGAGTCTCGTTCACGTCCACAGAAGGGCATATCTGTGCCCCTGACTATAAAGTCCCCTATAACTATTGCTCTTCTGCGCTTTGTCCGTCCCTGCTGAGCAACAGTGCCAGCCGTGGTGCCACTGCTCTGGCTGCTGCTGTTCTCCCCTGATAGGCCATACCTCGTGCAGAGTTGGGTCACCAAATCCTCTGTCCTCCCCGAATGTCTGCAGCAGCTCACAACACGACCTCCGACAAACCATCCACAGCACCTCCACTAACTTTACAATAATAGAAGTAAGTTAAAAGCCCCTCACCTGTAAGTTGGATGCCTGGTCCTTTTAAATAATACTAGATGTGTTTCCTCATGCTGCTGAATATATGTTCAGCTGAGAGTGACTAACACAAGCAGTCAGTGGTCATGCACAGACCAAGTTTCAAAAACGTACATCAAAGCTGCCGGTATGGTACATTGACATCACATTTAAAATCATCCTCAGCGCAACAACACATACATGGTACGATTGAACTAGAGCCCTGCCCAGCTTGGGGCACTGTGCAGGCCGCACTGGAAGTGCTTGGCTGAGCAGCTCACATCTCTCTATGGATCCCAGCTTCTGTACCGTCAGCACCAGTAGTGCTATCGAGTCTAAATAGTGGCTCGGGACAGATACAGCGGGAAAGGAATTCACTTTAAAAGGAGAAATGAGAAAAGATTGAAGTCAAAACATTTTCAGGAATATGAGAATGGGCAGGAGAATGGGACTAATTGGAGGGGTGAGGCCATGGAGGGATTCAAACACAAGGATGAGAATATTAAAATTAAGGTGCTGCCGGACCGGGAACCAATGTAGATCAGTGAGCACAGGGGTGATGGGTGATCGGGATTTGGTGTGAGTTAGAATACAGGCAGCAGAGTTCTGCATGGTCTGTGGTTTATGGAGGTTTATAACTGGGAGGGTGACCAGGATAGAATTGGAATAGTCAAGTGTGGATTTAACAAAGGTACAGGTGAGGGTTTATGCAGCAGATTGGCTGAGACAGAGGTGGAGATGGGGGATATGACAGAGGTGGTCGTAGACAGGGTTGGTAATGGAGAGAACATGGAGATGGACTCAGCTCAGGTTTAAATAGAGCACACCGATTGCAAACAATCTGGTTCAGCCTCAGTATTGGGCAGGGTGGTGTATTTGTCTCACAGATAGGGGATGGACTTTGTGATGGAGACCAATGACACTGGCTTCAGTCTTCCCTAAATTTACGTAACAGAACAGTATTTCAGTAAAACAGGGTTTACAGATCTCCTAGACGGAAATAGAGACAGCAAGGGCAGCAAATATGAGAGATTAAATGACAAGAAATCCAAAAAGTTGGCAATGGTTTATAGAGCTGATAGCTGGACATATTCACCAGGAATACAACGGCAACAAAAAGTGCAGAGTAAATTACAGGAGCAGTAATGCTGTTAAACTTGGTTAATAGAATTAATAGCTAGATAGAGAGACTTGCCAGGGACACCAATAATAGCCAGGATGGGATAGTGAATGTATTGAATAATCTTCAGTGCGAGATAGATACGGAAGTTTAATGAGTACCGATCATAATATGTAGAAAGGTAGTAAAGTTCCGAGGATAAACTCCTGTCCATTGTTGTAACATTCCAATCTGTTGTTCTCAGATTCTGACCCATTGTTGTAACATTCCAATCTATTGTTCTCAGATTCTGACCCATTGTTGTAACATTCCAATCTATTGTTCTCAGATTCTGACCCATTGTTGTAACATTCCAATCTATTATTCTCAGATTCTGACCAAGTGTTGTTACATTCCAGTCTTTTGTTCTCAGATTCTGACCCATTGTAACATTCCAATCTATTGTTCTCAGATTCTGACCCATTGTTGTAACATTCCAATCTATTATTCTCAGATTCTGACCAAGTGTTGTTACATCCCAGTCATTTGTTCTCAGATTCTGATCTATCCTTTCTCTCTCTCTGGAGCCACTGATCTTTGTTGTGCCGGGGCTGATGTTCTGGCTGAAACGATGGGATAACACATGGAAGCCCCTTATTAATAGAAGATAGAAAACTTCCAGTGACACAATTAGGGTCCATGGAGACTGACATTAATTACAGTCACTGAACAAACAGATGCAGTTAACCCTTTTCAATACTGCACCTTTTGTACCACAATAAAGTAGATCATTTACCCAGTCTGGATGGGATGCATGAGGGTTGCTGAGGGATGGAATGGTGGAAGTAGCAGAGGCACTGGCCCGCATATTCCAATCCCTCTTGGACATGGGAGTGATAACGTAATTTCACTGGCTCACCACTCTCTGGGTGAAGAAATTTCTCTTCATTTCAGTCCTGAAAGGTTTACCGCATATCCTTAGACTCTGACCCCTGGTTCTGGACTCCCCCACCATCGGGAGCATCCTTCCTGCAACTACCCTGTCAAATCCTGTTAGAATTTTATAGGTTTCTCTGAGATCCCTCTTCACTCTCCCGAACTCCAGCGAATATAATCCTAACTCTCCTCATACGTGAGTCCCGCCATCCCAGGAATCAGTCTGATAAACCTTCGTTGCACTCTCTCTATAGCAAGAACATCCTTTCTCAGAGAAGGAAACCAAAACTGCACACAATATTCCAAGTGCGGCCTCACCAAGGCCCAGTATAAGTGCAGCAAAACATCCCTGCTCCTGTACTCGAATCCTGTCTCTATGAAGGCCAACATAACATTCACCCTTTTCTACCGCCTGTTGCACCTGCATGCTTACCTTCAGTGACTGGTGTACGAGAACACCCATGTCTCGCTGCATATTCCCCTCTCTCAGTTTGTAGCTGTTCAGATAATAATCTGCCTTCCTGTTTTTGCTACCAAAGTGGATAACCTCACATGTATTCACACTATACTGCATCTGCCATGCAATAGCCCACTCACTCAACTTGTCCGAATCACCCTGAAGCCTCTTTGCATCCTCCTCACAACTCAGCCTCCCACCCCGTTTTGTGTCTTCTGAACATTTGGAGATATTACATTTAGTTCCCTCATCTAAATCATTAATATGGAGTGTGAATAGTTGGGGTCCTAGCACCGATGCCTGTGGTACCCCACTAATCACTGCCTGCCATTTGGAAAAAGATCCGTTTATCCCTACTCTTTTTTTCCATCCGCCAACCAATTTTCTATCTATCGCAATAGACTACCACTAATCCCATGCGCTTTAATTTTACTCACTAATCTCTTATGTGGCACTTTGTCGAACGCCTTCTGAAAGTCCAAACAAACCACATTCTCTGGCTCCCCATCATCCACTCTATTAGTTACATATTCGAAGAATTCTAATAGATTTATCAAGCATGATTTCCGTTTCGTAAATCCATGCTGACTCTATCCGATTCTAACACTGTTCTCCAAGTGCTCTGCCATAAAAACTTTGATAATGGACTCTAGAATTTTCCCCACTACCGACGTCAGGCTGACTTGTCTATAATGCCCTGCTTTATTTCTACCTCCCTTTTTAAATGGTGGGGTTACATTAGCTGCCCTCCAATCAGCTGGAACTGTTCCAAAGTCTATAGAATCTTGCAAGATGACCACCAGTGAATGCACTATTTCTAGGGTCACTTCTTTAAGTAATCTGGGATGTAGATTATCAGGCCCTGAGGGTTTAGCGGCCTTCAATACCATCAACTTCCCCAACACAATTTCTCTACAAATACTGATTTCTTTCGGTTCTTTCCTCTCATTAAACCCTGTGTTCCCCAACATTTCTGGTAAGATATTTGTGCCATCCTTGGTGAAGACAGAATCAAAGTATGCATTTAGTTGGTTAGCCATTTCTTTGTTTCCCATAATAAATTCCCATGTTTCTAACTGTAAGGACCTACATTTGTCTGAACCAATTCTTTCCTCTTCACATACCTACAGAAACCTTTACAGTCAGGTTGTATGTTCCCCACAAGCTTACTCATGTACTTTATTTTCCCCTTATTAATCAATCCCTTCGTCCTCCTTTGCTGAATTCTAAACTGCTCCCAATCCTCAGGTCTGTTGTTCCTTTCTGTCGAATGTATCTGCCTCTTCCGTGGATCTAATACTATCTCTAATTTTCCTTGTAAGCCATGGTTTGGCTACCTTTCCCATTTTACTTTTGCGCCAGACAGCAGTAAACAATTGTTGCAGTTCATCAATGCACTCTTTGAATATTGCCATTGCCTTTCCTCCATCATCCCTTTAAGTAACGTTTCCCAATCCATCATAGCCAACTCGTGCCTCATACCTTCATACTTTGCTTTATTAAGATTCACGACTCTAGTCTCAGAATCAACTACGTCACTCTCCATCTTGGAGTCATAGATTCGTACAGCATAGAAACAGGCCCTTCGGCCCACTGCGTCCATGCCGACCATAATGCCGATCTATACTGGTTCCACGTGCCTGCATTAATTCCATATCCGTCTATGCTTTGCTCATTCAAATACCTGTCCAGATGACTCTTAAATGTAGCTACTGTTTTTGCCTCCACCACCTCCTCTGACAGCTCATTCCAGATACGCAATATTCGTTGTGTGAAAAAATTACCCTTTTAATCCCCTTTAAACCTCCTCCCTTTCATCTGAAATCTAGTTTTAGTCACCCCTACCATGGGAAACAGACTCTGGCTACCTGCTCTGTCTATGCCTCTCAGAATTTTATATACCTCCATCATGTCCCCTCTCAGCCGTCTTTGCTCCAGGGAAAACAGACCCAGACTACCAAATCTCTCTTTATAACTCAAGCCCTCCAAACTAGGCAACATCCTTATGAAACAAAAACAAGAAATGCTGGATTCACTCAGCAGATCTGGCAGCATCTGTGGAAAGAGAAGCAGAGTTAACGTTTCGGGTCAGTGACCCTTCTTCGGAACATCCTTATGAATCTTTTCTGCACCCTTTCTAGCTTAATCACATCTTTCCTGTAGTGCTGCGACCAGAAGTGCACACTGTACTCCAAATGTGGAATAACCAATGTTATGTACAACTGTAACATGACGTCCCAACTCTTGTACTCCATGCCGCATTTGATGAAGACAAGCATGCCATACACCTTCATCACCACCCAGTCTACCTATGTTGCCACATTCTGGGAACTATGCACTTGCACCCCAAGGTCTCTCTGCTCAACAACACTCCCCAGGCCCTGTCATTCTCTGTATATGTACTGCACTGGTTTAACTTCCCAAAATGCATCACTTCGCACTTGTCTGCATTAAATTCCATTTGCCAATCCCTTGCCCACTTTCCAAGTTTATCTATATCCTGTTGTAACCTTAGACAACCTTCTTCACTTTCTACTATCCCATCAATTTTTGTATCATCTGAAAACTTACCAATCATGCCCCCTACATTCATATCCAAGTCATTAATATATATGACAAACAAGAGAGGACCCAGAACCGATCCCTGTGTTACACCACTGGTCACCAGCCTCCAAACTGAAAAACAACCCCCCACTACCATCCGATCACCAAGCCAATTTTGTATCCAATTGGCTAGCACATCCTGGATCCCATGTGTTTGAACCTTCTGGACCAGCCGACCATGCGGGACCTCGTCAAAGGCCTTGCTAAAGTCCATGTAGACAACGTCCTTCGCCCTGCCCCCGTCAATCCTCTTGGTCACCTACTCAAAAAACGCAATCAAATTCCTGAGACATGATTCCCATGCACAAGGCCATGCTGACTATCCCTAATCAGACGTTGCCTTTCCAGATGCATATAAATCCTGTCTGTCAGAATCCCTTCCAGTAACTTTCCCATCATTGATGTAAGGCTCACCGGCCTGTTGTTCCCTGGCTTATCACTGCTGCCCTTATTAAATAAAGGCACAACATTAGCTATCCTCCAGTCTTCCGGTACCTCACCCATGGCTAACGATAATGCAAAAATCTCTGCTCGGGCTCCAGGAATATCCTCCCTTTCTTCCCATTGCATCCGAGGATACACCTGGTCAGGCCCTGGGGTTTTATCTACCTTAATGCGCTTCAAAACCTCCAACACCGCCTCCTTTGTAATGTTGATATGCTCCAGGATATCACTGTTCCCTCCCTTGAACTCACTAGCTTCCATGTTGTCTCCATGGTAAATAAAGACGAGAAGTATTCATTTAAGACCTCGCCCATTTCCCGTGGCTGCACACGTAGATTACCACACTGATCCTTAAGGGGACCGACTCTCTCCCTAGCTACCCTTTTACTCTTAATATACTCATAGACTATTTTAGGATTCTCCATTCTCTTATCTGCCAGGGAAATCTCATGGCCCCTTTTCTCCCTCCTAATTTCTTTCTTGAGTGCACCCCTACATCCACTCTTTTCCTGGAGGGACTCGTTTGATCCCCGCTGCCTATACCTGACATATGCCTCCTTCTTTGTCCTGATCAGACCCTCAACATCCCTCATCAACCAAGGTTCCCTAAACCTGCCAGCCTTGCCCTTCCATCTAACAGGAATATGCCAGCCCATAACTCTTCCTATCTCACTTTTCAAAGCCTCCCACTTGCCAGACGTCCCTTTCCCTGTACACAGCCCCTTTCATTCAACTTTTGAGAGTTCCTGTCTGATGCCATCAAAATTAACCTTCCTCCAATTTAGGACTTCAACCTGAGGACCAGTCCTATCCTCCTCCATAACTATCTTGAAGCTAATAGAGTTATGGTCACTGGTTCCAAAGTGCTCCCTCACTAACACATCATCCACCTGCCCATCCTCATTTCCAAAGAGGAGGTCGAGTGTAGCCTTTTCTCTCGTCGGGCCATCCACATAATGTTTCATAAAACTATCCTGGACACACTGAACAAATTCTTGCCCATCTGATCCCTTCGCACTAAGGCAGTCCCAGTCAATATTAGGAAAGTTAAAATCACTTACTATTACAACCCTATAATTCCTACACCTATCTGTGATTTCCCTGCATATATGCTCCTCCAATTCCCTCTGACTATTGGTGGGCCTATAGTATAATCCCATCAAAGAGATCACCCCTTGCTTATTTCTAAGCTCCACTCATATGGCCTCACTGGACCTTCCCCGCGGGATATCCGCTCTAACTACTGCCGTGATTTGCTCCCTAATCAATAGTGCAACTCCCCATCCTCTCTTCCCTCCAACTGAAGCATCGATACACCATAACAGTGAGCTGCCAGACTTGCCTATCCCTCAACCACGTTTCTTTAATAGCTATAATATCACAATCCCATGTACTGATCCATGCTCTGAGTTCATCTGCCTTACCTGTAAGGCCTCTTGCTTTAAAGTAGTTTAGTTTAGAGACACAGCACTGAAACAGGCCCTTCGGCCCACCGAGTCTGTGCCGACCATCAACCACCCATTCATACTAATCCTACACTAATCCCATATTCCTATCACATCCCCACCTGTCCCTATATATTTCCCTACCACCTACCTATACTAGGTGCAATTTATAATGGTCAATTAACCTATCAACCTGCAAGTCTTTGGCATGTGGGAGGAAACCGGAGCACCCGGAGGAAACCCACGCAGACACAGGGAGAACTTGCAAACTCCGCACAGGCAGTACCCAGAATCGAACCCGGGTCCCTGGAGCTGTGAGGCTGCGGTGCTAACCACTTGCAGTTTAGTCGACCAGACCTTCCACGCTCACTGTCAGGCCACTGCCAGGCCCGCCTACTGGACTTGCTTGCATTAACCTCGACATTTACCTTAACTATGTCATCGGAGAGACTACTACTTTGAGTCCCACCTCTCTGCAAGACTAGTTTAAATCCTCCCGAGTAGCACTAACAAACCTCCCCGCAAGGATATTGGTCCCCTTCCAGTTTAGATGCAATCCGACCCTCTTCAACAGGTCACCTCTGCACCAATGATCCAAGTAGCTGAAGCCCTCCCGCCTACACCAGCTCTTCAGCCACACTTTCATTTCCTTAATCCTCCTATTCCTATCCTCACTAGCACGTGGCACAGGGAGTAATCCTGAGATTCTTCTTCTTCTTTGTCTTTGGCCTCCTTACCTCGAGAGACAATGGATAAGCGCCTGGAGGTGGTCAGTGGTTTGTGCAGCAGCGCCTGGAGTGGCTATAAAGGCCAATTCTAGAGTGACAGGCTCTCCCACAGGTGCTGCAGAAAAATTTGTCTGTCGGGGCTGTTACATAGTTGGCTCTCCCCTTGCGCTTCTGCCTTTTTTCCTGCCAACTGTGAAGTCTCTTCGACTCGCCACACTTTAGCCCCTCCTTTATGGCTGCCCGCCAACTCTGGCGATCGCTGGCAACTGACTCCCACGACTTGTGATCAATGTCACAGGACTTCCTGTCGCATTTGCAGACGTCTCTAAAGCAGAGACATGGACGGCCGGTGGGTCTGATACCAGTGGCGAGCTCGCTGCACAAAGTGTCTTTGGGGATCCTGCCATCTTCCATGCGGCTCACATGGCCAAACCATCTCAAGCGCCGCTGACTCAGCAGTGTGTATAAGCTGGGGATGTTGGCCGCCTCGAGGACTTCTGTGTTGGAGATACGGTCCTGATGCCAAGTATTCTCCGGAGGCAGTGAAGATGGACTGAATTGAGACGTCGCTCTTGGCAAACATACGTTGTCCAGGCCTCGCTGCCATAGAGCAAGGTACTGAGGACACAGGCTTGATACACTCGGACTTTTGTGTTCCGTGTCAGTGCGCCATTTTGCCACACTCTCTTGGCCAGTTTGGACATATCAGTGGAAGCCTTTCCCGTGCGCTTGTTGATTTCTGCATCTAGAGACAGGTAACTGTTGACAGTTGAGCCTAGGTAGGTGAACTCTTGAACCACTTCCAGAGCGTGGCCGCCGATATTGATGGATGGAGCATTTCTGACATCCTGTCCCATGATGTTCATTTTCTTGAGGCCGATGGTTAGGCCAAATCCTGAGATTACCCCTAGAGGTTCTACTTTTTGACCTTCTGCCGAACTACCTATATTCACTTTGCAGGACCTTATCTCTCTTCCTGTCTATGTCGTTAGCACCAATATGGACCACGACCTCTGGCTGCTCACTCTCTCCTTTCAGAATTTCCTGCAGCCACTCCGAGACATCCTTGACCCTCGCAGCAGGGAGGCAACATACCATCCTGGTGCCTCTTTTGCGGCCACAGAAACGCCTACCTGCACCCCTTACGATAGAATTTCCTATCACGATAGCTCTTACACCCCTTTACCTGCCCTGCTGTGCGGCAGAGCCCTCTGTGGTCCCATGGGCCTGGCTGTTGCTGCTTTCCCCTGGGAGGTCATCCCTCCCAACAGTATCCAAAGCGGTCTATCTGTTTGAGAGGTGGTGGCCACAGGGGACTGCTGCACTACCTGCCTGTGCCTACTACTCTGTCTGGTGGTCACCCATCCCTTTTCTGCCTGTGCAGCTATTATCTGCGGTGTGACCACCTCGCTAAACATGTTATCCACGACTTCCTCAGCATTATGGATGCTCCACAGTGAATTCACCTGCAGCTCCATCTTCATAATGCGGGTCGCCAGTAGTTGCAGATGGCCCCACTTCCTGCACACATGCCCACTAGGGATACTGGAAGCCTCCCTGATTTCCCACAAAGGGCAGGAGGAGCAGATCAAAGGCTGAACTCTCCTGTCATGACCTACCCTTAGACTAATTAGTTACACCCTTAATTAAAAAAAAATACTAATTACATGAGGGGCCTTTTTCTACCCACTTCAATCTAAGATTCTGAATAAACTACACTGAATTAAAAAAAGAAACACTTCAGTAGTACTCACCTTATCACCAGAGTTCTTTTCCCACAAAAATAAACTTTTCACTTTTTTAAAGATATCTACATGCACTAATAGCTGCTACTCACCCAACCAATCAGCTTGCAGCTCTCCTCTGACGTCACTGTTTGCTTTCTTCATGACAAATTCGATTATATTATGGTCGCTCATCCTCAAGGGATTTCACACAACCAGATTGCCAATTATTCCTCTCTCTTTACACAATACCCAGTCTGGGATGGCCTGTTCTCTAGTTGGTTCCTCAACATATTGGTCCAGAAAACCATCCCGTATTCTTTTGGGCCTCCTTATCTCGAGAGACAATGGATATGCGCCTGGAGGTGGTCAGTGGTTTGTGAAGCAGCGCCTGGAGTGGCGATAAAGGTCAATTCTGGAGTGACACGCTTTTCCACAGGTGCTGCAGAGAAATTTGTTTGTCGGGGCTGTTGCACAGTTGGCTCTCCCCTTGCGCCTCTGTCTTTTTTCCTGCCAACTACTAAGTCTCCTCGACTCGCCACATTTTAGCCCCGTCTTTATGGCTGCCCCCCAGCTCTGGCGAACGCTGGCAACTGACTCTCACGACTTGTGATCAATGTCACAGGATTTCATGTCGCGTTTGCAGACGTCTTTATAGCGGAGACATGGACGGCCGGTGGGTCTAATACCAGTGGGGAGCTCGCTGTACAATGTGTCTTTGGGGATCCTGCCATCTTCCTTGCAGCTCATGTGGCCAAGCCATCTCAAGAGCCGCTGACTCAGTAGTGTGTACAAGCTGGGGATGTTGGCCGCCTCGAGGACTTCTGTGTTGGAGATACGGTCCTGCCACCTGATGCCAAGTATTCTCCGGAGGCAGCGAAGATGGAATGAATTGAGACGTCTCTCCAGGCTGACATACGTTGCCCAGGCCTCGCTGCCTTTGAGCAAGGTACTGAGGACACATGCCTGATACACTCGGACTTTTGTATACACTCCAGTAATTCCTCCTCTACGTTATTGTGACAAATTTGATTTGACCAATCTATATTTAAGTCACCCATAATTACAGATGTTGCTTTATCGCATGCATCTCTAATTTCCTGTTTAAGACCATTCCCACATCACCACCACAGTTTGGGGGTCTATACATAACCCCCACTAACGTTTTTTGCCCCTTAGTGTTTCTCAGCTCTACCCATACAGACTCCACATGATCAGATCTCATATCCTTCCTCACTATTGTATTACTTTCCTTTTTAACCAGAAATGCAACTCCACCGCGGGTGGAATTAAGCGATTTTACTGATGGTGTGAAAATCTGGTCAGAAGCTCATCGCAAGGCATCTCAAGGTTAACTATGTAACCAACTGTGTGAACAGTTTGGCTTCGTCTCAAACATTTACAAAGGAGAGGGATGGAGTATGTAGCTAGGAAATATTTGAAGCAGAGACAGAAAACAATGTCTTCAATCTTCTCAATATTTAATTGGCATTGCAGATGTGTGAGGTAATACATTTTGAAAGGAGGAATGAGGAGAGACAATACAAGTTAAATGGTATAACTATAAAGGTGGTGAAATAACAGAGACACACCTGGAGTATTTGTACACAAATCTTTGTAGCCAAACCGTTAATAAATATATGGAATCCTCGATTTTATAAATAGAGGCAAAAAAAGCAAAAGCAAGGACATTATGTGAAACATATAAAATACTAGTTCAGCTGCACCTGAAGTCTTGTGTCGAATACTGGGAACCAAACTTTAGGAAGGACATGAAGCCTTCGGAGAGGGGAAAGAACTGTTTTACGAGAATTTGTGCAGGCATGAGGGATGACAGTTATGTAGCTGGGGTTGTTCTGCTTCGAGCAGAGAACTTTCAGAGGAGATTTAATTGAGCTGTATAACATTAGGAAGGGTTTAGATAAATTAAATAAAGAGAAACTGTTTCCAATGTCCAAGGGGTCACTAAACAGAGACACAGATTTAAGGCGATTGGTAAAAGAAGCAGACATGAGGATTTTTGTTTCTGAGTGTCTTGGATTTGGGATGCACTGTCTGATAGGCTGATGGATACAGATTCAATAGTAGATCCCAAAAGGGAATTGGATAAATATCTGAAGCAGGAAAAATGTTAGGATATAGTGAAAGAGTCAGGGAGTGGGTGTAACTGGATTGTTCTTTGAAAGGGCCAGCACTGACTTGATGGGCAGAATGACATCATTCAGGACTGTGCTATTCTATGATTCTATGATTGTTCCTGCCTGTACTTTCCCAATATTCCTATCCTTTCAGCAGCTGTTTGATCAAGTAGCACATAACAGCTGTGTTACCGAATTAGAAACACATGGGATTAAAGGACCAATTTCAGCAGTGGCTCAGTTTGTCGCTCTCTCCCCTTTCAGTCACAAGCTTCTAGGATCAAGTGTCACTGCAGGACTTGATCACAAGAATCAAGGCTGACACTGCAGTGCAGTACTGAGGGAGTGTTGCACTGTCAGAGGTGCCGTCTTATCAAAGATAAGGTAAAGCCAGGCCCCGTCTGCCCACTCAGGTGGAGGAAAGATCCCATGGAATTATTTAGAAGGTCAGGGTAATTATTCCCAGTGTCCTGGTCAACATTTACCCCTCAAATCAACATCACAAAAACAGATCTGATCATGACCACACTGCTACTTGTGGGATCTTGTTGTGAGGACATTGGCTGTGTATTTCCTACATTACAAGACAGACTAAACGGTAAAAAGAACTCATTGGTTGTAAGTCGCTTTGCCACATGCAGTGGTCATGAAGGCGTTACATAAATGGAAGTCCTTTTATATTTTCAATGTCAGCAGGCAGGAAATTAGGTCAGTGACAGAAAGCAGAGAGTGGTGGAGAATGGTTGTTGTTTAGTCTGGAGGGAAGTACAAAGTGCGGTTCCCCAGCATCACTGTTGGAATCACTGTTGCTGTATGTTAATGCAATGGGCTTGTGTACAGAGAGGACAATTTCAACGTTTTCAGAGGGCAGGAATCTCATAAATGTTAATAAACAGTGAGAAGGATAGTAACAGACTTCAGCAGGACAGAGACTGACTGGTGAAATGGACAGGAACATGGCAGATGTAATTTAACACAGTGAAGTGTGAAGTGAGACATTTGGGTAGGCAATATGAGGAGAAACAAGATAAACTCAATGGTACCATTATAAAGTGGGTGCAGGATTAGAGAGACCTGGGGTGTACACATACAGATCTTTGAATGTAACATGTAGTGTCCTTGGTGTTAGAGAGAGAGGCACAGAGTAATAAAAATAAGGAGGAAATGCTGATGTTCATCCATCATTGGTTAGGTCCCAACTGGAGAATTGTGTCCAATTCTGATCACCACACTTTGGTAAGGATGTCAAGGACTTAGTGAATATACTGAGGTGATTTACTAGAATGGTACCAGGGATCTGGGAATTCAGTTACGTGGAGAGATTGGAAAAGCTGGGATTGTTCTCTTTAGAGCAGTGAAGGGTAAGGGGAGATTTAATATAGAATTCAAAATCAGGAAGGGTTTTGATAAGGTAATTAATGTGAAACTGTTTCCAGTGTCAGAAAGTTCAGTATTAAGAAGGCACAGATTGACGGTAATTGACAAAGAACCAGAGGTGAAATGAGGAGACTTTTCTTACACAGCGAGTTGTTGGGATCTGGAATTCACTGCCTGAAAACATGGTGGAAGCAGATTAAATAATATCTTTCAAAAGAGAATTCAGCAAATACATGAATTGGAATTAAAAAAGCTGGAGTGTGGGTCAAAAGGAGGAGAGAGGAACTAATTTGATATCTCTTTCAAAGAGACTGCACTGACACAATGGGCCGAATATCCTCCTTCTGTGCGTAGGGTTTGTGATTCATGATCTGCCCGTGCCGGTTCTTGTTGAGGCAGGTGACACACAAAGCTCCTGCATTCTCCTCATTTCCATGAATTCTTCTTGCTGCCCAGGGTGACCCACGCTGATGTCTGTCTGCACATTAACTGGGAGCGAAGTGTGCGTGAGGCTGGTACTTGTTTCAGCCAGCATTCAGCTTTTAAAGGCAGACTGTCCCTCTTAAAGGGAAGCTGCACTGAATCAAAGGAGGCTGCGTGTGCTGCTGCTGCTGACTGTGAATTCTGCAATTGGAAACAAGGTAAATGGAATACTAGGACAGAGAGAGGGATCTGCAGTTCACGGATGTGGTGCTGGAGGCCTTAGTCATGGCGGGGGACAGGAGGAGGGAGGCCATGTTTTCATGGCGTGGGGCCGAGGCCCTCAAGTAACACTCTCCGAAGGGAATGGGAGCAGGTGGCCTGGGAGGTCAATGCAAGAGGTCCGGCCCCGAGGACCTGGCAGCAGAGCCAGAAGAAGTTTAATGAGCACACACGGGTGATCAATGTCGGTGAATTCATCTCCACATGGCATCTCCTACCCCCAACACAACCAACCTCTCACACTGCTCAATGTACCACAGCTCCATCACTCACCCATCAGCAATCCCTAATACTCAGGACTCACACCTAACATTCACTTACTCCACCTCACCCTCACACACCTTCCACTGATGCCAGCCTCACACCCACCTCTCAATGCCTCCACATACCTCCAGCTATTCAGCTATGGCAGGCAAATCACCCAAACACAGTGAAACACAATCACTGCCATTCTGCGCTCTCTCTTACAGGACAAGGCGGCCCATAAACACAGGGAGCAGCAGTACTCCGGCGAGGGCCTGGCATAACTTCATCACCTGAGCCTGAGGGAGGAGATGGTTCTTCACATCATGGGATCGGCTGTGACAGAGCCCGTAACATCCGGCATCACCGACAGTATTCAGGATGATGCTATGTTCCTGCCTTATGTCCCTTCTTAACTCCCACCTCCCCCTCATCCTGCTGTCTGGGATGATGTACAAGCTTCAGATGGTGGGACCATTGACCTCCTGCTTTCCATCCCACCCCCAATCCCTCACCCCAACTTTTCCCTTCTAATTTTATACTTTCCAATGATAACCCAAAACTACCAGCTTCCCAGTCACAGCAACTCCAGGAGACAGAGAGAGAGCAGCAGCACAGCACTGATGGCGAAGCACCATCACTTGGTCTAATACTCACAGCCAACAGTTCAAATACTTACACTGTGTGTGCTTTAGAGGCTGGTATAGAGTCGGAATCTACACGTGCTGAGTCACCGCGCACAAGTGAGCTGCAGCCAGGCCAGGGGGAAAGGATAGTTCATGTGTCAGCTCACCAGAGGGCGAGGTCACAAACGAGTGACAATACACAGGACTCAGATATGAACATTGCTGGAACTGCATACAGGAGAATGCTGATGGACATGTACACTGAGAGACTTTGTCCATTGACAGGCCTGTCAGACAGTCTGTTATCACTGTCTCGGAACATGGAGGAGTCCAGCTCCAAGATGGCACAGGACATTGCACAGAGATTGAAGCCCATTCTTTCCCCTGTGGAAGTGGTCACTAACTCCATGACATCACTCGAAGACCCAGCCATGATACAGTATCTGGTAACCATTGTCTCAGCTTCCACTGCAGCACAGACGGCAGACACCCAACGTCTCAGTGCTGCAATGGAAGCTCAGACTGAGGTCATGTGATCCATGTTTGCTGCCATGCAGGATCAAGCTTCTGTAGTGGGTAGGGCAGAGCCCCCTCCTCTTGCCTCTTGACATAGATTCACCTCTCTGCAGCCTCTGCTCCATTAGTTGGTCATGTTACAGACCCAGAGACACTGTAACTACAGTCCCCAAATCTCGTCCAGAATTGGGTCACAAATTCTTCTGTCCTGCCTGAATGTCTGCAGCAGCTCACGACACAACGTCCAGAAAAACATCCAAAGCACCTCCACTAACTTTACAATGGCATTAGCAAGTCAAAAGCCCCTCACCTGTAAGTTCGATGCCTGGTCCTTTGTACTAACACAGGATGTCAGTGGACATCCACAGACCAAGTTTCAAGGACAGACATCAACACTGTTGGGCTGGTGCACTGACGTCACCTTGAACCCTCCTTACACTAACAGCACATACATAGAACGCCCGGGCATGTCCCCTACCCAGCATGGGGCACTGTGTTGGCCACACTAGAAGTGGCCGGCTGTACAGATCGCATCATTTTATGGATCAAGGTTTCTGTAACATTGGCACCAGCATGAAATTCACAGCCGGGGGAGATAGAGAGAAAAAGCAACTCACTTTCAATGGGGAATTGGGAAAAGAGTTGAAGGCATAAGATTTTCAAGAATATGGGATATGGACAGGGAAATGGGACTAATTGGAGGGGTGAGGCCATGGAGGGATTCAAACACAAGAATGAGAATATTTAAATTAAGGTGCTGCCAGACCGGGAGCCAATGTAGATCAGTGAGCACAGGGGTGATGGGTGATCAGGATTTGGGGTGATGGGTGATCGGGATTTGGTGTATATTAGTTTACAGGCAGCAGAGTTCTGGATGGTCTGTGGTTTATGGAGGTTTATAACTGGGAGGGTGACCAGGACAGAATTGGAATAGTCAAGTGTGGATTTAACAAAGGCACAGATGAGGGCTTATGCAGGAGATGTTTTGAGACAGAGGTGGACATGGGTGATATTACAGAAGTGGTATTAGGCAGGTTAAGTGATGGAGAGAACATGACGATGAACTCAGCTCAGGTATAAATAGAACATAGAGGTTGTAAACTGTCTGTTTCAGCCTCAGCCATTGGCTAGTGAGGTCGATATAGACAGTGGATAGGGAGCAGACTTTGTGAGAGAGACTGAAGACAGAGGCTTCAGTATTCCCAGGATTTACATGACAAGAGCACATGTCAGTGACATATGGTTTATAGATATAATAGTTGGATACAGAGACTTACCAGGGACACCAATAATAGCGAGGATGGGATAGTAAATCATTTGAATCATCGTTAGTGCATAATAGATTCGCATTTCTAATGTTCTCCAATAATAATCTGCAGTAACTTCGCCAAACCAATAGGATAAACTCTTGCTGCCCATTTTTGTAAAATTCCAATCTATTGTTCTCAGATTCTGATCAATCCTTTCCCACTCTCTAGAGCTGCTGTTAGTGTGGAGGTGATGCTCCCAGCTTGGAATAACACATTGAAAGAAATTCCTTATTAATGGAAGTGGAAAACTCTCCAATGACACAATTAGGGTGCATGGAGACTGATATTACTTACACACACTGAACAAACAGATTCAGTTAACCCCTGTCAAACCAACATTTAGTGTTCCAAAATAAAGTAGAACATTTAGCCAGACTGGATGTTATGTATGAGGTTTTTTAAGGGAAGGAGTGGTAGAGTCACTGGCCAGAAGCTTTCACTCCTCCTTGGCTATTTGAGTAGTGACAGGGGAGTGGAGGACTGTGAATGATGCACCCTGTTTAAATAAAAAGAAATTGGATAAACCCTGTAACTTCTGACCAAACAGTCTAATGTCGGCGATTGGAAATTTCTAGCGGCCATAACCCAGCTCAAAAATATATCTTTCTTGGAAAAACATCTGATAATAAATGACAAACAGGATGGATAGCTTGATAATCAATCATGTCTGATAATCTTGATCAAGTTAGTTGATGACATAACTGTGAGTGTTGATGAGGTCAGCGTGTTTCGTGTTTTGTATATGAACTTTCAAAAGGCCTGCGATCAAATGACATTTCATAGACTTGTTACGAAAAATGGAAGACATGGATTAATGTGAGAGTGATAGTATGGGTATGACATTGACTCAGGGACAGAAAGCAGAGAGAAGTGGTGAACAGACATTGTTTATTCTGGGGGAGGAGAAGTATACAGTGATGTTTCTCAGGGGTCAGTATTAGAACCAGTGCTGTTCCTAACATATAGATAGATGCATGATATAGACTTAAATGTAAAAATAAACAATTTCAACTCCTGCAGATGACATGAAACTCATATGTAAGGGTGGCAAAGGCGCAGACCACAGAATTATCCAACCTCACAGACTGTATATGTTTTTTCTTTATCATGGACTCTCATCCAACGCCAATGTATTTATCAGTCTACTTTATTTGTGTGTGATTCTCGTGTGAGTGTGTGCGTGAATGAGTAGCATACATGTTTATTATTTTATTCAGATCCAGTTTAGATTGTTAAGTATAATAAACACACCTCTTGTTTAATCTCAAGAAAACCTGTCTGACTGGCTCTTTCACGAGCACAATAAAGGTATAAGGTAAAATACTCACTGAGGTGGTCAGCACGTCCAATGCGAAAAAGGAATAAACCCTATTGTGGTCAAATGAGAGATAGGACAAGAGGGGATCTGGGAACCCTCCTCACATGGCTGTAACAGAAATTGATTGTAACCCAATGACAAACGAGAAATTAGAAGTAGGATAAACAATTGATTCCCAGAAAAAAATGAAGATTTCAATGTAGGTTTTATTGTGGCTTTCGCTGCTACAGCACTAAAAAGTTCACATTCGGAGACAGTACCATCCTAAGCCACAGCTTATGAAAATATGAACAGATGAATTAGGAGCAGGAGTAGGCCACTCGGCTCCTCAAGCCTGCTCTGCCATTCAATAAGATCATGACTAATCTGATTGTAAACTCGACTTCACATTTCCGCCTGCCCCCGATAACCTTTCACCCCCTTGCTTATCAATAATCTATCTACCTCTGCCTTACAAATATTCAAAGACTCTGCTTCCAGCGCCTTTTGAGGAAGAGATTTCCAAAAACACATGACTCTCACAGGAACAAAATCTCCTCATCTGTGTGTTAAATGGGTGACCCCCTTATTTTTAAATAGGGACCCCTAATTCTAGAATCTCCCACAATGGGAAACATCCTTTCCACATCCACCCCGTCAAGACGCCTCAGAGTCCTATATGTTTCAATCAAGTCGCCTCTTACTCTTCTAAAGTCCAGCGGATACAAGCCCAGCCTGTCCAATATTCCCACATAAGACGGCCCGCCGATTCCAGGTATCAGTCTAATAAGTCTTCTCTGAAATGCCCCCAATACATTTACATTATTCCATTAACAAGGAGACCAATACTTTACACAATACTCCAGATGTGGTCTCACCAATGCCCTGTAAAACTGAAGCATGACCTCCATACTTTGCTATTCAATTTCTCTAGCAGTAAACAATAACATTCTATTAGTTTTCCAATTACGTGCTGTACCTGCTTACTAGCCTTTTGTGATTCATGCACTTGGACACCCAGATCCCTCTGCATCTCAGAGCACTGCAATCTCTCACCATTTAGATAACAGGCTTCTTTTTTATTCTTCCTGCCAAACTGGACAATTTCACACTTTCCTGCAGTATACTCCATTTTCCAGGTCTTTGCCCACTCACTTAACCTATCTATATTCCTTTGCAGTGCCCTATGTCCTGTTCACAACTTAGTTTCCGACATATCTTTGTGTCATGGGAAAATATAGCAATTCGGTCCCTTCATCCAATTCATTTATAAAAATTGTAAAAAGTTGAAGATCCCTGTGGTACACCACTCGTTTCATCTTGCCAACCAGAAAATTACCCATTTATGCTGACACTCGGTTTCCTGTTCGCTGGTCAATCTTCTTTCCATACCAATATTTTACCCCCGACACCATGAGCTTTTATTTTCCGCGATAAACTTTGATGTGGCATCTTATCAAATGCCTTATGGAAATCTAAGTCCAGTACATCCACCGGTTCCCCTTCATCCACAGCACATGTAACTCCATCAAAGAAATCCAACAAACTGATTAAACATGATTTAACTTTCATAAATCCATGTTGATTCTGCCTGATTACCTCGATTTGTTCTGAGTGCCGGCTATACCTTGCCTAATAATATCTTCTAAATATTTCCCCAAGACAAAAGTGTAGCTAACTGGCCTGTAGTTTCCTGCTTTCTGTCTCCCTCCCTTTTTGAATAAAGGATTTATATTGCCCAAAAAGGAGTTACATACAGAGTGAAGTAACTTGGTATAGGTTAAATGCCCTGTCTGCTGAAAAGTTGACGAATGTAGCCGGAAGGTTAGGGATTACACTCCGTCCAAAAGCTAGGGAATACGTAATCGTAAGACTTGTGGCCAACCATTTTTCACTTGAAGCTGAAGGCTCAAACAGGGTTTGAGGGTAAAATGTTGGAAAAGGTTATAAGAGATAGGATTTATAATCATCTTGAAAAGAATAAGTTCATTAGATATAGTCAGCACGGTTTTGTGAAGGGTAGGTCGTGCCTCACAAACCTCATTGAGTTTTTTGACAAGGTGACCAAACAGGTGGATGAGGGTAAAGCCGTGGATGTGGTCTATATGGATTTCAGTAAGGCGTTTGATAAAGTTCCCCACGGTAGGCTGTTGCAGAAAATACAGAAGTATGGGATTGAAGGTGAATTAGTGCTTTGGATCAGAAATTGGCTAGCTGAAAGAAGACAGAGGGTGGTGGTTGATGGTAAATGTTCATCCTGGAGTATAGTTTCTAGTGGTGTTCCGCAAGGATCTGTTTTGGGGCCACTGCTGTTCGTCATTTTTATAAATGACCTGGATGAGGGTGCAGAAGGGTGGGTTAGTAAATTTGCGGATGACACGAAGGTCGGTGGAGTTGTGGATAGTGCCGAAGGATGTTGTAGGTTACAGAGGGACATAGATAGGCTGCAGAGCTGGGCTGAGAGATGGCAAATGGAGTTTAATGCGGAAAAGTGTGAGGTGATTCACTTCGGAAGGAGTAACAGGATTGCAGAATACTGGGCTAATGGGAAGATTCTTGGTAGTGTAGATGAGCAGAGAGATCTTGGTGTCCAGGTACATAAATCCCTGAAAGTTGCCACCCAGGTTAATAGAGCTGTTAAGAAGACATATGGTGTGTTAGCTTTTATTAGGAGGGGGATCGAGTTTAGGAGCCACGAGGTCATGCTGCAGCTGTACAAAACTCTGGTGAGACCGCACCTGGAGTATTGCGTGCAGCTCTGGTCACCGCATTATAGGAAGGATGTGGAAGCTTTGGAAAAGGCGCAGAGGAGATTTACTAGGATGTTGCCTGGTATGGAGGGAAGGTCTTACGAGGAAAGGCTGAGGGACTCGAGGTTGTTTTCGTTGGAGAGAAGGAGGAGAAGAGGTGACTTAACAGAGACATATAAGATAATCAGAGGGTTGGACAGGGTGGATAGTGAGAGCCTTTTTCCTCGGATGGTGATGGCAAACACGAGGGGACATACCTTTAAGTTGAGGGGTGATAGATATAGGACAGATGTCAGAGGTAGTTTCTTTACACAGAGAGTAGTAGGGGCGTGGAACGCCCTGCCTGCAACAGTAGTAGACTCGCCAACTTTACGGGCATTTCCGTGGTCATTGGATAGACATATGGATGAAAATGGAATAGTGTAGGTCAGATGGTTTCACAGGTCGGCGCAACATCGAGGGCTGAAGGGCCTGTACTGCGCTGGAATGTTCTATGTTCTATGTTCGACAGATAGAGTAATGTTAGCTAAGGTAAAACTAGAACAGAAAGGACTAGAATTAGAATTCCAGAGAGAGCGAGAAAGAGCAGAGTGAGTGTCAAGAAAGGGAAAAAGTAAAAGTGTTCCAGAAGGAGAAGGAGGAAAGGGAGTTATGGCGGCTCAAACAACTAGATGAAGACTCTGTACACCCAGTGAAGGCACAGCTAGTGAGGGAGCTGCCCCTAGCTCAGGACCATGTGCTGAGCTCTTAAAGTTCTCCCCGTTCATTCTAAAGTTCAATGCGGAGGATGTGGCAGCACTTTTCTTTCCTTTTAAAAATGTTTTCAAAGCAACTGCAATGACCGTCAGAGAACTGGATGCTGGTTTTACAAAATAAAATAACAGGAAAGGATGAATGTTCATCAGATTATGAGAGGACTGAAAATGCTATCCTGGGCCCATATGAGATAGTACTGGAGCTGGACCAGCAGAAATTCAGGATCTTTGGAAAGCAGCCTGACCAAACCTCCCTTGGCCTTTGAAAGAGTTAAGCAATTTCGGAACATTGGAACATAGGAGCAGCAGTAGGAGATCGAGCCTGTTCCACCATTCAATATGATAATAGTTGATCATCCACTTCAATGTCTTTTTCCGACACAATCCCCATTTCCCGTTATGTCACTGGTATTTAGGCCGGGGAATTGAGTACACCAATTGGGACATCATGTTACATTTGTACATAACATTGGTTAGGCCGCATTTGGAGTATTGTGGGCAGTTCCATTCGTCGCACTATACAAAATATGTGATTAAGCGAGAGAGGGTGCAGAAAAGATTCACAAGGATGTTGCCTGGTTTGAAGGGCTTGAGTTATAAAGAGAGACTGGATAGGCTGGGACTGATTTCCCTGCAGCGAAGGAGGCTGAGAGGAGACATGATAGAGGTATATAAAATTAAGAGAGGCATAGATAGGGTAGATAGCCAGAGTCTGTTTCCCATGCTAGGGGTGACTAAAACTAGAGTGCATAGATTTAAGGTGAGAGGGAGGAGGTCTAAAGGGATCAAAGGGGTAAATGTTTCACACAAAGAATAGTGGGTATTTGGAATGATCTGCCTGAGGAGGTGGTGGAGACAGGAACAGTAGTGACATTTAAGAGGCACCTGGACAGGTACTTGAATGAACAAGGCACATAGGGATATGGAATTAATGCAAGCAGTTGGGATTAGTATGGATCGGCATTATAGTCAGCCCAGACACGGAGGGCCGAATGGCCTGTTTCTACGCTGTACGACTCTATGACTCCATTTAGAAATCTGTTAATCTCTGCTTTAAACATACTCAAATACTGAGCTTCCACAGCCCTCTGGGGTAGAGAATTCCAAAGATTCACAACCCTCTGAGAAAAGGCATGTCTCCTCATCTCTGTCCTAAGTGGATTTCCACTTATTTTGAAATTGTTTCCCCTGGTTCTAGATCCCCCAACCAGGGGAAACATGTTAGCTGCATCTACCCTGACCATCACTTTCAGTATTTTGTAGGTTTCAATGAGATCACCTCTCATTCTTCGAAACTGTAGAGAATACAGGCCCAGTTTCCCCAATCTCTCTTCGTGGGACAGTCCCACCATCTCGGGAACATGTCTGATGAACCGTCATTGTCCTCCCTCTATGATCATAACATCCTTCCGAAGGTAAGGGGACCAAAACTGCACACATTACTCCAGGGGCAGTCTAACCAAGGTTCCATACAATTGCAGCAAAACGAACGTCACTACTACTGCACTCAAATCCACTTCAATAAAGGCTAACATACCATTAGTCTTCCTAATTGCTTTCTGCACCTGCATGTTTGTTTTCAGTGACTTATTGACGAGGACATCCAGGTCCCTTCGTACAACTACACTTTCTAATTGTCTTACCGTTTAAGAAATACTCTGCACATCTGTTCCTGCTACCGAAGTGGATAACCTCACATCTTTCCACATTATATTTCAACAGCCATGTTCTTGCCCACTCACGACATCTGTCCAAATCCCCTTGAAGCCGCTTTGCATCTTCCTCGCAACACTCATTCCCATCTACTTTACTGGCATCTGAAAGCCTGGAAATATTACATTGGTCCCCACATCCAAGTCATTGATACAGGTTACTGGTGATAGTTGAGCCTAGGTAGGTGAATTCTTGAACCACTTCCAGAGCGTGGTCGGCAATTCTGCCTGTTAACTAATCCTTAATCCATGCCAGTACATTATCTCCTATCCCATGTGCTTCAATTTTACTAACCAACCTCCTGTCGGGAACTTTATCAAAAGCCTTCTGAAAATCCAAGTATACCACGTCCACCAACTCCCCTTTATCAATTCTGTGAGCAACATCCTCAAAAAACTCCAACAGGTTTGTCAAACATTGTTTCCCATTTATATATCCATGTTGACTATGCCCAATCAGATCCATTTATCACATTCTTTGGAATAGAGTATAGCTTGTTCCCAGCGACTGATGTAAGGTTAACATGTCTGTAGTGCCCTGTTTTCTCTCTCCCTCCATTCTTAAATACTGGGGAGACATTTTCTATCTTCTAATCTACAGGAATAGTTCCAGAATCTACAAAATATTGAAAGATATTCACCAATGCATCCACTATTTCCAAAGCTTCCTCTTTCAACACTCTGGGATGTAAAATATCAGGTCCTGGGGACTTGTCAACCTTCAGCTCCATTAATTTCTCCAAGACAACCTTCTTACTCATACTAATTTCATCCATTTCCTCATTCACACGAATCCCTTGGATCTGTAATTCTGGGAGATTTCTTGTATCTTCCTCAGTGAAGGCAGACACAAAATAATCATTTAACTTCTCTGTCATTTCTCAATGGCCCATTATAAATTCTCCTGACACTGCCTGTAATGGACCCACATTTGTCTAAGCGAAACGTTTCCTTTTCACGTATCTATAGAAGACTTTAAAGTCCATTTTTGTGTTTGTTTTTGGCCAATGATATGAGCGCTCAAGATAGAGCCCACATATGAAACACTCAGAGCGGTGAACCCTCTCGAGGAGTTCACAAACTCGGCCCCCTCCCAGTAAAACACACAAAGAGGGACAGAAGGTTCAAAGGTATTCTGGCTGATGAATTTTCCCTTGTACACAAAGCCTTAACCCCAGAGGAAAGCCCTTTTCTCGTCACCCCAAAGACCCGAGAATAAAAGGTAGAAGGGAGATCGGAGTCCGAGCAGCCATTGGCAAGAAGCGGGACACACAAGGGTTCATCCTCAGGCCAAATAGGTGCTGAGAGCAGGAGTAATGGCTGAAGATCTGCGTGTTTCCACAGTAATAAGGCAGGTCACCATTGAGTTGACTAATGAAAGTGACGGGGAAAACCTGTAGGATTAATGAGAGTCCACCAGTTCAGTGCTGGAAAACGGGCCCTGATGGAAAGCACAGCAGGTCAGGCTGTGCCTTCAACTGTAACAGTCAGACACAGTAACCCCACCACTGAGCGTGCAGGAAAACTTAACAAAATCCCAGAAATTTACAGGAATTTGTATTCCAAGGAAAAGTGACCCCATACCCCTCGAGTAGGGCAAGCAAGCCCATAGTCATACTGAGGGATACAGGGGCCAAACAACCCTTCTGCTGGGAAAAGACCTTTACCCGAGAGAGTGAAGTGAACGCTAGAGTGTTACTGAATGGTATCGGAAGTTGATATATGACCATACCTGTATATCGACTGCTCTTGGAATGTGACCCAGTTTCAAGACCGGTAACCATGGGGATTGTACCTAGTTTACCGGTGGAGGGGTCGATCAGCTCCTGGGTAATGATCTGACAGGGGAAAATGTGGCATCTTCCCCAGTAGCTCTGGAGAGACCAAAAGAGGTCAGGGAGACAGAGCAGTTACAGGAGAAATAAAAACAAGAAATGCTGGAACCACTCAGCAGGTCTGGCGGCATCTGTGAAAAGAGAAGCAGAGTTAACGTTTCGGGTCAGTGACCCTTCTTCGGAACAGTTACGGGAGAAGGTCCATGGCATTCTTACTGATTGTGTGGTGACTCGGTCCATGGCCAAACAATCCCCTGAACTGACACTGCAGACGGATGACCCTACTGTCTGGTTATCTGAAACCTTCTTTGGGAAGTTAGAGGACCCAAAGGATGTGTTAAACAAATCGTCCTTAGTTGAGGCTCAACAACCTGACCCAGTGTTAAAAAAGGCACAGACTGTCCAAACCAAAAATGAAGCAGAGGGAGTTGCAGAGTGTTACTATTTAAAGAACGAGGTGCCAATGAGGAAGTGGAGACCGCTTCACAGACCTGCGGATGAAGAGTGGACAGTGCTTCACCAGATATGAATGCCGCTGAGGTACCTTAAAGAAATATTCAGAATGGCCCACGAACTTCCAATGACTGGACATGTCGGTATATGAAAAATCGAACCCCGCATAAGACAGCATCTTCACTGGCCACAACTCAATAAAGATGTGGTGGAGTTCTGTAAAACTGGTCACATGTGCCAAGTTGTGGGGAAGCCCCAAGCTGCAATAAAACCTTCACCCCTAATTCCCATACCAGCTTTTGGGGAACCCTTCAGCAGAATGCTAGTGGATTGTGTGGGACACCTGCTGAAAACAAAACGGGATTACCAGTACCTTCTCACCATTATGGATGTGGTGACCCGATTCCCAGAGGCCATTATCCCGAAGAACTATCTCTGCCAAGGTAGTGGTGGAGAGGCTAACCCAATTCTTTACCCGATATGGGCTGCCTGCTGAGATCCAGATGGAACAGGGCACACATTTTATATCAAGTATTTTTGAAAAGGGAATCTGGACATAACCCAGTGCAAGTCCTCAGCCTACCATCCACAGTCACAAGGGGCTTTGGAGCGGCACCACCAGACCCCAAAGACAATGATCAGGCCATACTGCTATGAGTAACCCCATGACTGGGACAAAGGGCTGGGATTTCTCCTGTTGGTTACCAGGGACTTATCCAATGATTCCACTGGCTTTATTCTCTTTCAATTAGTTTATGGACACGAGATGAGAGGTCCTCTTAAACTAATCAAGGAAAAGTTTTTTGGGGCAGAGGGATCAAACTTCCATGTTAGACTACATTTCCTTGCTCTGGGAGTGGCTCACGAGAGACTGTGCCTTGGCTCAGTAACGCCTAAAGACCTCCCAGGCAGCTATGAAAAGGTAATCAGACTGAAATGCCGAGGCTGGAACATTTCAGGACAGAGACCATGTATTGTTACTACTCCCAATGCAGGGTGAATCCCTAAAAGCCCCCAGTTCAGTGGTCCATATCGAGTGGCAAAAGGAATAGTTAGGTAAATTATTTACTTGACACCCCAGACCAAAGGAAAAAAGCAAAGGCTTTGGAGGGGACAGACATGCACAGATCTGTCAGACAGTCAAAAGGGGAGGCTTGAAAAGGACAGTGAGGACAGGTTAGAAGAGGGCCATGAGGAATCTCAACTGGAATCCCCTAGTCTCCGATTTGCCAACCCAGAAATGTTAGATAAATTAGACCACACGCTCTCCTCTTTAAATACAACCCAAAAAAGGCACCCTAAAAAGTCTGCTAACAGCATTTACATAAAGCTGCAAGGGCAAGGTAAGTTCCAAAAAAGGCAAGCCGATGGTGAGGGAGATGCCTCACCTAGTCGAAGTGCCGCAGTAGAGTGAAGTGAAAGCTGGACAGACACTTGCGAGCACTAATGTCCCAGAGGACATAGGGCAGATCAGAAAAAAATGATGCTCTCTACAGTAAAGGGAAAAGTGAGGGCGAAATACCCTAAAGTAAACAGCATTTGTGTACCTCATCAGAAGCTAAATGTGAGGTCAGTGTGGATCTTCCCACTGAAGAACCCAATGATCAGGTCCCAAACCGAAAGCTAAACAAACCCAATCAAAAAACCAATTTATTACACATTGTCAGTTTAGGGAGGAAGTTTAGACAGGAACCTGAATGGTGAAAGTTTCATTGCAGGAGAGAGAAAAAAGGTCGAACCCGACACATCATCATTCCAGACAAAACACCAAAAAATTAAATCAGCACAACTGTAATAGACAATGTCAGCTGCAGTAATTCTGAGATTAATGTTTGAATTTGAGAAGTGATTATTGAGAATGAATGTGTGTTTCCTTCTATTTCTTCTCACAATTCTGTAATAAAATGTTCCTATTATCATATTTCTTTCCATGTGCTGCAGCGGTGTCAAGATAACACAATATGCCCAATGAGGAATTTTAATTCATCGATTAGACACTTACAGTAATCTTTTAATGGAAAAAATCCTGCAGCTAACCTTGAAAAAAATGGCAGCCAAGATGGCCACCGCAATTGGCATCTGAAACACATTTTCACATTCCAGAGGCAACAGGAGACACATGTCTGATGAGCCTGGACCCAAAACATTGGCTTTCTCTAGTTACTGAATTAACTACGATTACATTCATTAACACGGTATACAAGGACATCCTGACAAATTGACTTTAAAAGAGCAAACTCCTCCAAGTGTAAATACTGGTATCCTGAAACCTGCGGAGATAGAAGTTCCTAACTTTGAATCTCTTAATAAGTGTCCAGCAAATACAGTGAGGCAGTCAGGAGACCTTCTGTCATCTATGTGAAAGCTGGGAGTTGCCCCTGGACAAAGACAGACAAGCCAGTGATTCAAACTGTGCAGAAGCAGAAGGGCTGTGTCCCCCTCTCCCTCTCCCAATTTCTCTGTCCAGATAACTTCACAAGTTTGAAAACCACGTGCGGCTGTGAGCCCTCCAAGCCTACAGATTACTACAGACAGATACACCAGGGGAAGAAAGCCACCCACAAGTCTGCCTCCAAGAAAACCCTGAGCCACGTGGGTCAGCCACAAAGGGCACTTTGACCATCCAAAGACTTCAAGAATATAACTTCAGCCAGAAGACCACCGAATCATCCAACCTCACAGAATCAGTATTTTTTTTAAATTTATTTAGGACTCCAATCCAATCGCAAATGTACTTCTTACTCTGTAATCTATTTCCATGTGATTCTCGTGTGAGTGTGTGCGTAAATGTGTGTTGTATTTTTTATGGTTTTACTTAGATACGGTTTAGATTGCTAAGTATAATAAACTCAACTCTTTCCTGTTTAAACTCTAGAGAACCTGTCCGATTGGTTCCTTCACCATCACACCAACGGGAAAAGGGAAAATACTCACTGAGATGGTTACCACATCCGCTCTTTAGAAAGGACAAACCCTATTGCGGTCAAATAAGAGGAAGGACAAGAGGAGAGACTGTGAACCCTCCTCACCTGGCTGTAACAATAGACAGGGTTGGAGGTGGAGAGAACACGGGAATTAAGTCAGCTCAGCATTAAATTGCAGAGGTTGTTAACATCCTGGTTCAGCCTCAGACAATGGCCAGCGAGGGGGATGCAGATCGTGGATGGGGAATATAATTTGCGACAGAAGCTGAAGACAATGGTTTCAGTCTGCTCACGATATAAATTACGAGAACACTAAATCATTGAAATATGGCTTCTGAATCTAATAGTTGGATACAGAGACTTACGAGGGACACCAATAATAGCGAGGATGGGATAATAAATCGATTGAATCATCTTCAGAGCACAAAAGATCCGCTCTTCTAATGTTATCCAGTAATAATCTGCAGTGAGCCAGTAAAACCAATAGGAGAAACTCCTGCTGTCTATTGCAGTAACATTCCAATCTATTGTTCACAGATTCTGACCCATTGTTGTAACATTCCAATCTATTGTTCTCAGATTCTGACCCATTGTTGTAACATTCCAATCTATTGTTCTCAGATTCTGACCCATTGTTGTAACATTCCAATCTATTGTTCTCAGACTCTGACCCATTGTTGTAACATTCCAATCTATTGTTCTCAGATTCTGACCCATTGTTGTAACATTCCAATCTATTGTTCTCAGGTTCTGACCCATTGTTGTAACATTCCAATCTATTGTTCTCAGATTCTGACCCATTGTTGTAACATTCCAATCTATTGTTCTCAGATTCTGACCCATTGTTGTAACATTACACTCTATTGTTCTCTGATTCTGATCTATCCTCTCCCTCTCTCTGGAGCTGCTGATCTCTGTTATGTTCCCGCTGACATTATGGGATAATACATTGAAAGGAGCCCCTTATTAATAGACGATGGCAAGACTCCCAGTGACACAATTAGGGTCCATGGAGACGGACATTAACTACAGTCACTGAACAAACAGGTTCAGTTAACTCATTACAATCTAAACGTTTTTGTACCACAATAAAGTAGAACATTTATTTGGTATGGATAGGATATCTGAGGTTTAATGAGGAAAGGAATTGTGGAAACACAGCGGCACTGGCCAAAGTCTGCGAATCCTCCTTTGATATGGGATTGGTGACAGAGGACTGGAAGGCTGTAAATGTTACACCCTATTTAAAAAGAGGAGAGGTTGGACAAACCCTGTAACTACTGACCAGTTAGTCTAATGTTGATAGTTGGAAACTTCTGCTGTCCGTAACCCAGCACAAAGTATTTCTTGCCTGTAAAATCATGGTTAATAAATGACAAGCAGCATAGATAAGTTAATGGAAAATCATTTTCTAATCTTGATCGAGTTCGTTCAGGACGTAACTGTGAGTGTTAATGAGAATAGCGTGTTTCGTGTAATGGAATCAGAGAATCATTGTCGGGTTAAGGCACAGAAAGAGGCCAGTTGGAACGTTATTGCTGTGCCAGCTGATAAACGATCCACTATTCTAATCCCAGCTTCCAGCATTTGGCCAATAACCCTGCAGATTGTGGCACCTGAGCTGCATGTCCAGACTCCTTCTGAATGGGTTGAGTGTCCCTGCCTCAACTACCCTTTCAGGCAGTGAGTTTCAGACTCACACCAAAGCAGGGGACCCAGTCCTGAGCCTTGTGGAACGCCGCTGGAAACATCCCTCCTGACTCTAAAATACCCGTCAACAATTACCCTTTGTTTCCTGCCACTGAGCCAATTTGCTATTTCTGGGTGAACAGGTGTTTCCTCAACTCCCCTCTAATCTTTCCATCAATCATTTTAAATCTATGCCCCCTCATCACTGATCTCTCTGCTAATGTGATTAGACCCTTCACCTCCACTCTATCCAGGCCCCTAAAAATATATACATTTCAATCAGATCTCCACTCAGCCTTCCCTGTTCCAAGAAGAACAACCCCAGCCGATCCAATCATTCCACATAGCTGCATTTTTCCAGTCCTGGCAACATCCTCGTAAATCTCCTCTGTGCCCTCTCTATTGCAATTATATCCTTTCAGTAATGAGGTGACCAGAACGGCACAAAACACTCAAGTTATGGTCTACCCAAAGAGTTATACAGTTCCAGCATAACCTCCCTGCTTTTGTATTCTATACCTCAGCTAATAAAGGGAAGGATTCCGTATGCCTTCTTAACCACCTAATCAACCTGTCCTGCTACTTCGGGGATCTGTGGACATTGACTCCAAAGTTCCCTCACTTCCTCTACACTTCCCAGTATTTTCCCATTAATCGTGCATCCCTTTGCTTTGTTTGAACTCCTCAATTTGCATCGCCTCATTCTTAATCAGGTGGAATCCCATTTGCCACTTTTCTGCCATCGATATCTTCCTGCAACCTACAGCAATCCTCCTCGCTATCTACCACACGGCAAATATGTGTGTCATCTACAAACCTCTTGATCATGCTTCTACATTTACGTCCAAGTCATTAATATATACCACAAAAAGCAGGGGACTCAGTCCTGATCCCTGTGGAACACCATTGGAAACAGTCCGAAGGTCTGTCTGAAACAGTCAGGGGTTCCGAGGAAGGGTCACTGACCCGAAACGTTAACTCTGCTTCTCTTTCCACAGATGCTGCCAGACCTGCTGAGTGATTCCAGCATTTGTTGTTTTTGTTCCAAATTTCCAGCATCCGCAGTATTTTGCTTTTATTATATTGGAAACAGTCCTCCAGTCAATAAAACACCCATCAACAATTGCCCTTTGTTTCCTGCCAATGAGCCAATTTTGTATCAACCTTGCTTTATTTCCCTGGATTCCATGGGATTTTATTTTTTTTAACTAGTCTGCCATGTGGGACCTTGTCAAAAGCCTTGCTTAAATCCATGTAGACCACATGAACTGCACTACCCTCATCTATCTTCCTTGTTACTTCTTCAAAAAATTCAATCAAGTTGGTCAAACTAGAGCGTCCCTTAACAAATCCATGCTGACTGTCCTTGATTAGCCTGTGCCTTTCTAAGAGACAGTTTATCCTGTCTCTCAGAATAGATTCCAATAATTTGCCCACTACTGAGGTTAGACTGACTGGCCTGTAATTTTTCATTCTAACCCTGGGGTCCTTTATAAACAGAGGTTCAATGTTAACAGTACTCCAATCCTCTGGCGCCACACCTGTACCCAGTGAGGACTGGAAAATGATGGTCAGACCCTCTGTTATTTCTTCTCTTGCTTCTTTGAACAGCATAGGATGCATTTTATCTGGATCTGGTGACCTATCAACTTTCAAGGATGTTAATCCCATTAATACCTCCTCTCTCCCTAAGTATATCATATCACATACTTCATATTCCTCCTTCTTAGCAACAATATCTGCATCATACCCCTCTTTTGTAACGTGAAACACGAAGTATTCATTAAGAACCATACCAACATCTTCCCCCCTGCACATGCTTATGCAATTATGTATATACACTTATGTGAAGAGACTTTCAAAAGGCCTGTGATCAAATGACATTTCATAGACTTGTTATGAAAATGGAACACATGGATTAATGTGACAGTGATAGTGTGGATATGACACTGACTCAGGGACAGAAAGCAGAGAGAAGTAGTGAACAGTCATTGTTCAGACTGTTGGAGGAGGGGGAGTATACAGTGCAATTTCTCAGGGGTCAGTATTAGAACCAGTACTCTTCCTGACATACAGATACATAGATGCATGACAAAGACTTACGTGTGAAGAACAGAGTCTCAACATTTGCATAAGCCAGGAAAATTATAAATGTAGTAACCAGTGTGAAGGATAGTAGCTGCTTCAGGAGGACATGGACAGTCAGATGGTGAAATGAGAATACACATGGTGAATGAAATTTAACACATAGAATTGGGGAAGTGATTATTTTGTGAGGGAGAATAAGGGGAGTGAATAGAAACTAAACTGCACCATTTAAAAGATGATACCGGAGCACAGAGACAGGGTGCATATGTACACAAATCTTCAATGGTGGCCGGATAAGTTCTGAAGATTTTAAAAAGGCATCCGGGATCCTTAGCTTTATAACTAGAAGCAAAGAATTTAAAAAACCACAAGAACATTCTGCTAAGACTAGAAATGAATGTTTGAGCCTCAGCTGAGATATTGTGTCCAGTTCTGGACACCACACTTTATGAAGGATTCCAAGGCCTTGGAGATGGTACCTAGGTGTTACACTAGAATGGTAACAGGGATGAGGGACTTCAGTTATGTGGAGAGAAGCTGAGATTGTTCTCCGTAGAGCAGAGAAGCTAAAAGGGAGAGTTAATAGAGGGGCTGAAAATAATGATGTGTTTTGCTAGAATAAATAAAGAGAAGCTGGTTTCACTGGATGAAGGGTCAGTAACCAGAGAAAACAGTTTAATGTTGATTAACAAACAAACAGAGGAGAGATGAGCAGATTTTCATTTCTTTACACAGCTAATGTTTATGATTTGGAATGCAGTTCCTGAAAGGGTTGTGGAAGCAGATTTAACAGAAACTTTCAGTCTGGAATTGGATCAATACTAACAGGGTGATTTACTCGACTGGGAGAAAAGAACAGGGGAGAGGAATCATTGAAAATGTCCTTCAAAGAGCTGGAACTGGTACGATTTGTTAAATAGTCTCCTCCTGTGCTGTGTGATTCTCTGACTGTCTGATAACAGAATCCATTGAGTACGTATCTCGTGTGTGCAATTGACACTCAGCAGTTTTTAATCCCGAGATTAATTGTTACTTGTTTTCTGATGAAGACAACAGCAGAAAGACAAATACAAGGGGCTGGTGAGGTAAATTGTGTTGACAATGTGTTTATTGGGTTATGATGTCTCTCTTTGATCACAGACCTCGCCTGGTTTCAATCCGTCAATTACAAACTCGTTGCTTGTATTCCTATTTTATTTCCTGTTTATTTGTTCTCAGGATATGGGTGATACTGACAAGGCCAGCATTTCTTCCCCATCCCTGGCTACCATGAGAAAATTGCGATTCTTGAACCACTGCAGTCCCTGTGGTTCTAACAAACAAAATAACATTTAGTATTTTGATGAGGCAGTTTCATCACTGGACAGTTCAGAATGAGTTAGGTTTGAACATGAGGATGAGAGTTTTAAAATCAAGATGTTGCCAGAGCAGGGGCCAATGTAGGTCAACGAGCACTGGAGTGATGGATGAACGGGACTTGCTTTGAGTTTAGATACAGGCAGCAGAGTTTTAGATGAACAAATATTTGTGGCAGAATCAGTACAGGTTAGATGCAGAGTAAAGCTGACTCGACACTGTGCCCATCAAACACTGCCATGAAAGGTACAGCACGGCTAAGATACAGAATAAAGCTCACTCTACACTGTCCCCCATTAAGTACTCCCAGGACAGGTACAGCACTGGGGATGGCTGCTGCCTAATTGGAGGTGCTGAGTAGTTAACGAGGTTCAGCTGACTGTGGCTGTGTGAAGAGGCTGGAAGCTGTGTGACTGCTGCAAGTAGGAGAAACTGAGATTGAAGGAAAGGTTTTTCCACATTGTCAACAGGAGTCTGGGGAAAGAGGAGGGGAGAGCAGCTAATTAGATAGCTATTTCAAAGAGACAGTACTGACACAATGGGCCGAAAAGCCTCCTTCTGTGCTGCACCAATCTCTAATTCTATGAACAAGAGACAGAGAGTGAAGTGAGTGAGGGACAGAGAGAAAAAACGTGAAAGAGGGAAAGGTCAATAGGAAGTGCGAAAAAATCGTGTTTGCATCACTTTTTCAGCAGAGGAGTCATGATTTGCCCGTCCCCGTTCCTGTTGAGACAGGTGACACACAAACATCCTGCTGCCTCCTCATTTCCATGCATTCTACGTACACCACAAAGCGACCAGCGCTGCTCTCTGTCTGCAAGCTTAACAGGGGCCTAACTGTTTGTGAGGCTGGCTCGTGTTTCAGCCAGGCTTCAGCTCTTCAAGGCAGTCTGTCCCTCTTAACGGGAAGTTGCACTGAATCACAGGAGGCTGCTGTTGCTGATTGGGAATGCTGCAATCGGAGACAAGGCAAATGTAATACTACGACAGAGAGAGGGCTCTGTTGTTCACGGATGTGATGCTGGAGGCCTTAGCCATGGTGGGTGACAGGCGGAGAGAGGCCATGTTTCCCTGGGGTGGGCTGGAGACCCTCCAGGAACGTCCTCCGAATGGAATGGGAGCAGGTGGCCAGGGAGATCAATGCAAGAAGTCTGGCCCCGAGGACTTGGCAGCAGAGCCAGAAGAAGTTTAATGAGTTCACACGGGTCACCCAATGTCAGTGAATTCATCTTCACATGGCTTCTCCTACCCCCAACATCACCAACCTCTCACACTGCTCAATGTACCACACCCCCATCACTCACCCATCAGTAGTCCCTAACACTCAGGACTCACACCTAACATTCACATACTCCATCTCACCTTCACACACATTCCACTTATACCAGCTTCACACCCACCCCTCACTGCCTCCACGTTCCTGCAGCTATTCAACTGTGCCAAGGACATCACCCAAACACAGTGCAACACAATCACTGACATTCTGCCCTCTCTCTTACAGAACATGGTGGCCGACAATCACAGGGAGCAGCAGTGAACCGGCGGCGACCAGGCAGACCTTCATCCCCTGAGCCTGAGGGAGGAGATGGTTCTTCACATCATGGGACCGGCTGTGACAGAGCCCATAGCATCCGGCATCAACGAGAGTATTCAGGATGATGCTATGTTCTGGCCTTATGTCTCTTCTTAACTCCCAACTGCCCCTCGTCCTGCTGTCTGGGATGATGTACAAGCTGCAGATGGTGGGACCATGAAGCTCCAGATTTCCAACCCACCCCCAATCCCTCACCCCAACCCTCCCCCTCTGATTTTATACTTTCCAGTCATAACCCAAATCTGCCAGCTTCCCAGTCACAGCAGATCCAGGAGACAGAGAGAGAGAGAGAGCAGCACAGCACTGATGGTGAAACTCCATCACTTGGTCTGATACTCATAGTTATCAGATCAAATACTTACACTGTGTGGACCTTAGATGCTGGTATAGAGTCGGAATCTGCACATGGTGAGTCACCGAGCACGAGTGAGGTGCAGCCAGGCCAGGGGGAAAGAATAGCTCATGTGTCAGCTCACCGGAGGGCGAGGTCACAAACGTGTTATAATACACAGGACTCAGATGTGAATATTGCTGGAACAGCATACAGGAGAATGCTGATCGACATGTACACTGAGATACTTTGTCCATTGACAGGCCTGTCAGACAGTCTCTTATCACTGTCTCGGAACATGGAGGAGTCCGGCTCCAACATGGCACAGGACATTGCACAGAGTTTGAAGCCCATACTTTCCCCTTTGGAAGTGGTCACTAACTCCATGACAGCAGTAGCGGACTTAGCCCTGATACAGTGTCTGGTGAACATTGTCTCAGCTTCCACTGCAGCACAGACGGCAGACACCCAACGTCTCAGTGCTGCAGTGGAAGCTCAGACTGAGGTCATGAGATCCATGTTTGCTGCCAGGCAGGATCAGACTGCTGTCATCATGGCTTTGGATCTCAGTGTTCAAAGGGGTTTGCAGGCTCTCACAGCAGTCCAGCAATCTGTGATCCAGTAGATTACTAGGATTACTGATGTGTCGCCCCGTGGGAGTGAGAGTGGCTCCGTGGAGCGGGAAACTGCTGCCTTCTCTCAGGATGACAGTATTTGTTCTCACTTCACTGTCACTACACCAGTGTCCTTGCTGTTACCCATCAGCCAGCCCAGGCTGCTGCTGTCCATGTCGGGGTGGTGCAGTCTGAATCCGAGGCCTCAAGGCCCAGAGCTGCTCGAGGACGTCCTGCAAGGCCATCTGTAGTCTCCCCCAGTGAAAGTCAGCAGCCTTCCACCAGCCATGCTGCAGTCATTGGGGAAACACTGTGTAGGAGCACTGGGCAAGTCGACGGAACCCACAAGACAGGCACGAAGGGAATATACAATGGTGAATAGTTTAGTTTCGTTTGTATAATTGAATACGTTGGATAAAGATGCTAATGAAAAGGTTTTTGTTGGTGTTTTTAACTGCAGGATTGCGACCAAGAGAACACTGTGATGGAGCGTCTCAGATGGGTGTAATGGTGGAGAATCGGGGATCCATGGTGGGAAAGGGAAGATGTACTGGGCATGCTCACACACCAAATGCACATTAATGGAGTGAGAGTTATTTCAGTTCCTATACCTCTCCCCATTGACATGGGGGCCCCGCAGAGCCACCTACACCATCAGGAATCCCGCTATCCTGACAAAGCCACGGGATCTCTCATCCTGCTTCTCCCTGCTGAGGGAGAAAATGATGACATAGATGGTCACCCTCACCTCCCAGAATTATCAATGGACAAGGCACAGGCCTCGCATCTACTGGTCAGTTAGTGTAACATCAGTGGTGATTAAGGTTTTAGAAACTATAATCAGAGAAAAAGGACAACACACACTTGGAGAGGTTTGTGTTATGTAAGCATTGCCAGCACGGATTTCTAAAAGACAGATCAAACTTGACTGAACTAATTGAATTTATTTGATGAAGTAACAGAGAGGTTTGATGAAGGGAATGTGGTGGATGTTGTATACATGGATTTTATGAAATTATTTGATAAAGTACCACACAAAAGTTTGGCGAACAAAATTGAAGTTCATGCATTCGCATCCAATTGGATCAAATTTTGTCAAGGACAGAAAAGTGTGAGTTGTGGGAAATGGTTGTTTTTCAGACTGGAGGATTGTAGACAGTGATGTTCCCCAATGGTCAGTGCTAAGAGCTTGGAATACAGAGTAGAATATCAAAATGTTCCGATCTTGGAGCAGGTGAACGGGAGGATGTTGCAAACCGCCTGCAACAGGATATAGATAGGCTGGCAGAATGGATAGAGAAATGGCAGGCGGAATTTAATACAGAGGTGTGTGAGGTGATCTATTTTGTCAGAAGGAATAGGAAGGCAATATAGACTTAATGGCACATTTCAAAAGATTGTGCAGGAACAGAGGGACCTGGGGCTCCATAGGCATTGATCTTTGAAGGTGCCAGGACATATTAGGACAGTGTTTAGCAAAGCATATCAGATCATGGGCTTCATCATTAGAGGCAAAGATACAAAAGGAGGAAAGTTATGCTGAAACTTTATAAAGCTTTGGTTAGGCCCCAACTAGAGAACTGTGTTCAGTTCTGGTCACCACACTTTAGGAAGGATGTGAAGGTCCTTGAGAGGGTGCAGAGCAGATTTACCAGAATGGTTCCAGGGATGGGAGTTTTGTTACAAGGTTAGTTTGGAGAAGATGGAGTTGTTCTCCCTGGAGTAAAGGAGATTGAGAGAGATTTGATAGAGGTGTACAAGATTATGATAGGCTTAGAAAAGATAGACAAGGAAAAACTGTTCCCATCAACTGATAAAATATGGACTAGGGGACACAGATGGAAGGTTTTGGGTAAGAGATGCAGGGGTAATATAAGGAAGAACCTTTTTACACAGTGGATGGTAATGAGTTGAATTCACTGTCCATGAGGGTGGTGGAAGCTGAGACAATCAATGATTTCAAAAGGAAACTGGATGGGCACTTGAAGGAAATGAAATTGCAGGGATACAGGTATTGAGTGGGAGATTGCGACTGACTGGATTGTTCCACAGAGAGCTGGCACAGAGGGGCCGAATGGCCCCTTTCTGTGTCGTAAATGTCTCTATCAATCTCTGTGAATCTATGTTGGATATGTCTTCTGCTCCTCTCTGGAAAGATCCAGATAAATAGAAGTTCAATAAAACTGTGACCTTAACAGCCACTGACAGCTCTGTCCTCACCCTTGTGTGAGGCTCCAGGTCGTGTTACAGGAGGTGACACAGCTCTGTGACCATCTCCTTATTGAATCAGAGTCACCCACACACTGCTCCGGGGTTAGGTGTAGGTAGGAAAAGTGCTCTTGGAAAACACGGGGTGGGTAGGGCAGAGCCCCCTCCTTCTCCCTCTTTACAGAGCATCCCCTCTCTGCAATCTCTGCTCCATTTGTTGGTCATGTCATAGACCCAGAGACACTGTAACTACAGTCCCCATTCCTTGTCCAGACTTGGGTCACCAAATCCTCTGTCTTCCCTGAATGTCTCTAGCAGCTCACAACACAACCTCCAGAAAACCATCCACAGGACCTCCACTAACTTAACAATGGCAGAAGTATGTCAAAAACCCCTCACCTGTAAGTTGGATGCCTGGTCCTTTTAAATAACACTAGAGGGGGTTCCTCGTGCTGCTGAATGTATGTTCAGCTGAGAGTGAATAACACAGGCGGTCAGTGGACATGCACAGACCAAGTTTCAAAGACGTACATCAAAGCTGCCGGAATGGATGATCGACACCATATTCAGACCCACCCTCAAAGGAACAACACATATATGGTACGATTGAGCTAGAGCCCTGCCCAGATTGGGACACTGTGCTGGCCACACTAGAAGTGGCCGGCTGTGAAGATAGACTAACAGCAGATAGACGATACGACCGGGCTGGAGCTCTGCCCAGCATGGGGTATTGAGCAGGCCGCACTCAAAGTTCACATCTCTTTATGGATCACAGCTTCTGCACTGTCAGCACCAGTAGTGCTGTGAAGTCTAAAATCGTGGATCAGGTCAGATACAAAGGGAAATAAATTCACTTTGAAAGGAGATTTGGAAAAGATTGAAATAAAAAGATTTTCAGGAATATCGGAATGGGACTAATTAGAGGGGTGAGGGCATGGAGCGAGTTCAAACACAAGAATGAGAATATTAAAATTAAGGTGCTGCCAGACCGGGAGCCAATGTAGATCAGTGAGAACAGGGCTGATGGGTGATCGGGATTTGGTGTGAGTTAGGATACAGGCAGCAGAGTTCTAGATGGGCTGTGGTTTATGCAGACAAACATTTCAGTGAAACAGGGTTTACAGATCTCCTCGCCTGAAATAGAGACAACAACAGCAGCAAAGATGAGAGTAAATGACAGGAATTTGTAATACAGTTCACAGCAGTTTACAGAGCTAATAGCTGGAGATATTCACAAGGAATAACAACGGCAACAAGAAGGGCAGAGTAAATTACAGGAGCAGTAATGCAGTTAAGCATGGTTTATAGAAATAATAGCTAGATAGAGAGACTTACCAGGGACACCAATAATAGCCAGGATGGGATAGTAAATGTATTGAATAATCTTCAGTGCGCGGTCGATACGAGTGTTTAATGAGTACCGATCATAATATGTAGAAAGATAGTAAAGATCCCACGATAAACTCCTGTCCATTGTTGTAACATTCCAATCTATTGTTCTCAGATTCTGACCCATTGTTGTAACATTCCAATCTATTGTTCTCAGATTCTGACCCATTGTTGTAACATTCCAATATATTGCCCTCAGTTTCTGATCTATCCTCTATCTCTCTCTGGAGCTGCTGATCTCTGTTAGTGCTGATTTTCCCGCTGACACTATGTTATAACACATTGAAAGGTGCCCCTTATTAATAGAAAATGGAAAACTTCCAGTGACACAATTAGGATCCATGGAGACTGACATTAATTACAGTCACGGAACAAACAGATTCCGTTAACCCTTTTCAATCCAACACTTTTTGTACCACAATAAAGTAGACCATTTACCGAGTCTGGATGGGATGTATGAGGGTTGCTGAGGGAAGGAATGGTGGGAATAGCAGAGGCCCTAGCCAGAATCTTCCAATTCCCCTTGGATATGGGCGTGATGACAGATTTACACAGGCTTGCCACTCTCTGGGTGAAGAAATTTCTCCTCATTTCAGTCCTGAAAAGTTTACCCCGTATCCTTAGACTATGACTTCTGGTTCTGGACTCCCCCACCATCAGGAACATCCTTCCTGCATTTACCCTGTCAAGCCCTGTTAGAATTTTATAGGTTTCTGTGAGATCCCTCCTCGTTCTTCTGAACTCCAGCGAATTTAATCCTAACCGACTCAATCTCTCCTCGTACGTCAGTCTCGCCATCCCAGGAATCAGTCTGATAAACCTTCGCTGCACTCCCTCTATAGCAAGAGCATCCTTCCTCAGATAAGGAGACCAAAACTGCACACAACATTGCCGCTGTGGCCTCACCAAGGCCCTATATAATTGCAGCAAGACATCCCTGCTCCTGTACTCGAATCCTCTCGCTATGAAGGCCAACATAACATTCGCCTTTTTTACCACCTGTTGCACCTGCATGCTACCCTTCAGCGACTTGTGTACGAGAACACCCCGGTCTCGTTGCATATTTCACTCTCTGAGTTTATAGCCATTCAGATAATAATGTGACTTCCTGCTAACCTCACATTTATCCACATTATACAGCATCTGCCATGCATTTTCCCACTCACTCAACTTGTCCATATCACCCTGAAGCCTCCCTGCATCCTCCTCACAACTCACCCTCCCACCTCGTTTTGTGTAATCTGCAAATTTGGAGATATTACAATTAGTTCCCTCATCAAAATTATTAATGTCTATTGTGAATAGCTGGGGTCCTAACACTGATCCCTGCGGTACCCCACTAGTCATTGCCTGCCATTCAGAAAAAAGAACGGTTTACTCCTGCACTTTGTTTCCTGTCTGCCAACCAATTTTCTATTCATCACAATACATTACCCCCAATCACATGCATGTTAATTTTACATGCTAAGCTCTTAGGTGAGACTTTGTCGAGAGCCTTCTGAAAGTCCACTGGCTCCCCCTCATCAACTCTACTAGTTACACCCCCGAAGAATTCTATTAGGTTTATCAAGCATGGCTTCCCTTTCGTAAATCCATGATCTGTCCGATTCTATCACTATTCTCCAAGTGCTCTGCTATAAAATCTTTGATAATGGTCTCTAGAATTTTCCCCACTACCGACGTCAGGCTGACTGGTCAATAATTCCCTGCTTTCTCTCTCCCTCCCTTTTTCAACAGTGGGGTTACATTAGCTACCCTCCAATCTATAGGAACTGTTCCAGAGTCTATAGAATCTTGGAAGATGACTACCAATGCTTCCACTTTTTCTAAAGCCACTTCCATAAGTACTGTGGGAAGCATTCTATCAGGCCCTGGGGATTTATCGGCCTTCAATCCCATCAATTTCCCCAACACCATTTCTCTACAAATACTGATTTCCTTCAGTTCCTATCTCTCACTAAACCCTGTGTTCTCCAACATTTCTGGTATGATATTTGTGTTCTCCGTTGTGAAGGCAGAATCAAAGTATCCACTTAGTTGGTCAGCCATTTCTTTGTTCCCCATTATAAATTCTCCTGTTTGACTGTAAGGGACCTACTTTTGTCTTCACCAATCTTTTCCTCTTCACATAGCTATAGAAACTTTTACAATCAGTTTTTATGTTCCCCACAAGCTTACTCTCGGACACGATTTTCCCCTTCTTAATCAATCCCTTGGTCCTCCTTTGCTGAATTCTAAACTGCTCACAATCACCTGGTCTGTTGTTTTTTTCTGGCAAATTTGTATGCGTCTTCCTGGGATCTAATGCTATCTCTAATTTTCCTTGTAAGCCATGGTTTGGCTACCTTTCCCGTTTTACTTTTGCACCAGACAGGAGTAAACAATTGCAGTTCATCCATGCACTCTTTGAATTTTTGCCATTGCCGATCGACCGTCATTCCTTTTGGTAATGTTTCCCAATCCATCATAACCAACTCGAGCCTCATACCTTCGTAGTTTCCTTTCTTAACGTTCAGGACCCTAGTCTCAGAATCAACTAGGTCACTCTCCACGTTGACGAAGAATTCTATCATATTATGGTCGCTCATCCCCAAGGGATTTCGCACAACTAGACTGTCAATTATTCCTCTCTCATTAAACGATACCCAATCTAGGATGGCCTGTTCTCTAGTTGGTTCCTCAACGTATTGGTCCAGAAAACCATTTCGTATACACTCAAGGAATTCCTCCTCTACAGTATTGTGACCAATTTGATTTGTCCAATCTATAAGCAGATTAAAGTCACTCATAATTACAGATGTTCCTTTATCGCATGCATCTCTAATTTCCTGTTTAATGCCATTCCCAACATCACCACTACAGTTTGTGGGGTCTATATACAACCCCCACGAACGTTTTCTGTCCGTTAGTGTTTCTCAGCTCTACCAATACATATTCGACATCGTCAGAGCTAATATCCTTCCTCGCGATTACGTTAATTTCCTCTTTAACCAGCTATGCAACTCCAATGGGGCTGAAAATAGGCCGTTTTACTGATGGTGTGAATATTTGGTCGGAATTTCATCTCAAGACATCTCAAGGTGAACTATGTAACCAAGTTTGTGAACAGTTTGGCTTGCTCTCAAACATTTACAAAGCAGAAGGATCGAGATAGGAAATGTTTGGAACAGAGATAGAAAAAAATGGCTTCAATCTTCTCAATATTTATTTGGCTTTGCTGATGTGTGTTGTGATACAATTTCGAAGGACGAAAGAGGACAGACAATACAAGTAAAATGATACAACTATAAAGGTGGTGAAATAACAGAGACACCTGGGGTGTTTGTACACAAATCTTTGAAGGTGGTCGGAAAGACTAACGAAACCGTTAATAAATATATGGGATCCTAGGTTTGATAAATAGAGGAAAAAAGAGCAAAAGCAAGGACATTATGTGAAGCATATAGAAAATACTAGTTCGGTTCCACCTGGAGTCTTGTATCAAATACCAGAAACCACACTTTAGGAAGGACATGGAGCCTTCGGAGAGGGGACAGAACAATTTTACTAGAATTTGTGCAGGCATGAGGGATTACAGTTATGTAGCTGATGTTGTTCACCTTAGAGCAGAGATCTTTCAGAGGAGATTTGATTGAGGTCTTTAACATTAGGAAGGGTTTAGATAAATTAAATAAAGAGAAACTGTTTCCAATGTCCAAGGGGCCGTTAACCAGAGACACAGATTTAAGGTGATTGGTAAAAGAAGCAGATATGGGGATTTGTGTTTCTGAGTGGTTTGGATTTGGAATGCACAGTCTGATAGGCTTATGGATTCAGATTCAATAGTAGATCCCAAAAGGGAAATGGATAATATCTGAAGCAGAGAAAATGCAAGGATATAGTGAAAGAGCCAGGGAGTGGGACTAACTGGATTGCTCTTTGAAAGGGCCAGCACAGATTTGATGGGTCTAATGACCTCATTATGTCTGTGGTATTCTATGTTTCTATGATTGTGGCTGCCTCTACTTTCACAATATTCCTATCCTTTCACCAGGCGTTTGATAAAGTAACACATAGCAGCCGTGTTACCAAATTAGAAACACATGGGATTAAAGGGCCAATGTCAGCAGTGGCTCAGTTTGTAGCTCTCTCCCCTTTCAGTCACAAGCTTCTAGGATGAAGTGTCACTGCAGGACTTGATCACAAGAATCAAGGCTGACACTGTAGTGCAGTCCTGAGGGTGTGTTGCACTGTCAGAGGTGCCATATATCGAATGAAACGTTAAACCAAGGCCCCGGATGCCCTCCCATTTGGATGTCAAAGATCCCATGGGATTATTTCGAAGAACAAGGGAATTCTCCCCAGTGTCCTGATCAGTATTTACCTTTCAATCTACATCACAAAAACAGATCTGATCATCATCACATTGTTACTTGTGGGATCTTGCTGTGTAGAAATTGGCTGCCCTGTTTCCTACATTATGAAACTGACTAAGTGTTAAGAAGTATTCATTAATTGGAAGTCACTTTGGGACATGCAGTGGTCATGAAACACGTTACATAAATGGGAGACTGTTCTTTTATTTACAATGCCAGCAAGCAGGAAATTAGCACAGTGACAGAAAGCAGAGAGTATCGGAGAATGGTTATTGTTCAGTCTGGAGGGAAGTACACTGTGGGATTCCCCAGTGTCACAGTTGGGATCGCTGTTGCTGTTTGTTATTGCCGTTGCGTGGTGTACAGACGGGATAATGTCAAACCTTTCAGATGGACGGAAGCTCAGAAATGTTAATAAACAGTGAGAAGGATAGTAACAGACTTCAGGAGGACAGAGACTGACTGGTGAAATGGGCAGGAACATGGCAGATGTAATTTAACACAGTGAAGTGTGAAGTGAGACATTTGGGTAGGAAGTATGTGGCGAAACAATATAAACTAAATATAGGGCGGCACAGTGGCGCAGTGGTTAGCATCGCAGCCTCACAGCTCCAGAGACCCGGGTTCGATTCCGGGTACTGCCTGTGTGGAGTTTGCAAGTTCTCTCTGTGTCTGCGTGGGTTATCTCCGGGTGCTCCTGTTTCCTCCCACAAGCCAAAAGACTTGCAGGTTGATAGGTAAATTGGCCATTATAAATTGTCACTCGTATAGGTAGGTGGTAGGGAAATATAAGGACAGGTGGGGATGTTTGGTAGGAATATGGGATTAGTGTAGGATTAGTAGGTGGTTGATGTTTGGCACAGACTCGTTGGGCCGAAGGGCCTGTTTCAGTGCTGTATCTCTAATCTAAATGATACCATTATCAAGTGGGTGCAGGAGTAGAGAGACCTGGGGTGTACACACACAGATCTTTGAAGGTAACATGTAGTGTCTTTTGAGTTGGAGAGAGACACACAGGGTAAAAAAAACTCAGGAGGAAATGCTGATGTTTATACATCATTGGTTCGGTCCCAGCTAGAGAATTGTGTCCAATTCTGTTCACCACACTTTGGTAAGGATGTCAAGGACTTAGTGAATATACTGAGGTGATTTACAAGAATGGTACCAGGGATCTGGGAATTCAGTTACGTGGAGAGATTGGAAAAGTTGGGATTGTTCTCTTTAGATCCATGAAGGGCAAGGGGAGATTTGATATAAAATTCTAAATCATGAAGGGTTTTGATAGGGTAATTAATGTGAAACTGTTTCCAGTGTCAGAAAGTGCAGTATTAAGAAGACACAGATTGAAGGTAATTGACAAAGAACCAGAGGTGAAATGAGGAGAACTTTCTTACACAGCAAGTTGTTGGGATCTGGAATTCACTGCCTGAAAACATGGTGGAAGCAGATTCAATAATATCTTTCAAAAGGGAATTTAACAAATACTTGAAAATGGGAAAACACGCAGGAGTCTGGGGAAAGGGGAGGGGGCGTGGAACTAATTAGATAGCTCTTTCAAAGGGACAGCACTGACACAATGGGCCGACAGACCTCCTTCTGTGGTGCATCAATCTCTGATTCGATGAGCAAGAGACAGAAAGTGAAGAGATGGAGAGAGAGGGAGCAAATGTGAAAGATGGAAAGGGAAATAGCAAGAACGAGAAAATCCGGCTTTCGTCCCTTTTTGGGCAGAGGGATCATGATCTGCCTGTGTCCGTTTCTGTTGAGGCAGGTGACACACAAAGCTCCTGTCTCCTCATTTCCATGAAATCTACGTGTCGCCCGTGGTGACCCGCGCTGCTGTCTGTCTGCACGCTTAACAGAGACCTAACTGTGTGTGAGACTAGATGGTCTTTCAGCCAGCATTCAGCATTTGATGGCACTCTGTCCCTCTTAAAGAGAAGCTGCACTGAATCACAGGAGGCTGCTGCTGCTGACTGTGAATGCTGCAATTGGAGACAAGGTAAATGGAATACTGGGACAGAGAGAGGGCTCTTTGGTTCACGCATGTGGTGCTGGAGGCCTTAGTCATGGAGGATGACAGGAAAAGAGAGACCCTGTTTCTGTGGGGTGGGGTGGAGACCACGAGGAACTCCCTCCGAAGGGAATGGGAGCAGGCGGCCAGGGAGGTCAATGCAAGAAGTCTGGCCCCGAGGAACTGGCAGCAGAGCCAGAAGAAGTTTAATGAGTTCACACGGGTGGTCAATGTCAGTGAATTCATCTCCACATGACATCTCCTTCCCCCAACATCACCAACCTCTCACACTGCTCAATGTACCACATCCCCATCACTCACCCATCAGCAGTCCCTAACACTCAGTACTCACACCTAACTTACAGATACTCCACCTCACCCTCACACACATTCCACTTATACCAGCTTCACACCCACCTCTCACTGCCTCCACATTCCCCAGCTATTCAGCTATGGCAGGGACATCACCCAAACACAGTGCAACACAATGACTGACATTTTGCCCTCTCTCTTACAGGACAAGGTTTCCCATAATAACCGGGGCCGCATTGAACCGGCGGGGGCCAGGCTTACCTTCATCCCCTGAGCCTGAGGGAGGAGATGGTTCTCCATATCATGGGACCGGCTGTGACAGAGCCCGTAGCATCCGGCATCACCGAGAGTATTCAGGATGATTTTACGCTCCTGCCTTATGTCCCTTCTTAACTCCCATCTCACCCTCATCCTGATGTCTGGGATGATGTACAGGCTGCAGATGGGGGGACCATGAAACTCCTGCTTTCCATCCCACCCGCAATCTCTCACCCAACACCCCCCTTCTGAGTTTATACTTTCCAATACTTTTCTGGGCGGCACAGCGGAGCAGTGGTTAGCTCCGCAGCCTCACAGCTCAAGGGACCCGGTTTCGATTCTGGGTACTGTCCATGCGGAGTTTGCAAGTTCTCCCTGTGACCGCGTGGGTTTTCACCAGGTGCTCTGGTTTCGTCCCACAGCCAAAGCCTTGCAAGTGATAGGTAAATTGGCCATTACAAATTGCTCCTAGTGTAGGTAGGTGGTAGGGAATATGGGATTACTGTAGGGTTAGTATAAATGGGTGTTTGTTGGTCGGCACAGACTCGGTGGGCCGAAGGGCCTGTTTCAGTGCTGTATCTTTAAATAAATAAATAAATAAAACAATGATAACATAAAACTGCCAGCTTCCCAGCACAGCAGATCCAGGAGACAGTGAGAGAGAGGGCAGCAGCACCGCACTGATGGCGAAACACCATCACTTGGTCTGATACTCACAGTCACCAGATGAAATACTTACACTGCGTGCATCTTCGAGGCTGGCAAAGAGTCGGAATCTGCACGGGGTGAGTCACCGAGCACGAGTGAGCTGCAGCCAGGCCAGGGGAAAAGGATAGTTCATGTGTCAGCTCACCGGAGGGCGAGGTCACAAACGAGTTATAATACACAGGACTCAGATGTGAACATTGCTGGAACAGCATACAGGAGAATGCTGATGGACATGTACACTGAGATACTTTGTCCATTGACAGGCCTGTCAGACAGTCTGTTATCACTGTCTCGGAACATGGAGGAGCCCGGCTCCAACATGGCACAGGAGCTTGAAGCCCATTCTTTCCCCTGTGGAAGTGGTCACTATCTCCATGACAGCACTAGCGGACCCAGTCATGATACAGTGTCTGGTGATCATTGTCTCAGCTTCCACTGCAGCACAGACGGCAGACACCCAACGTCTCAGTGCTGCAGTGCAAGCTCAGATTGAGGACATGAGATCCATGTTTGCTGCCATGCAGGATCAGACTGCTGCCATCATGGCTGTGGATCTCAGTGTTCAAAGGGGTTTGCAGGCTCTCACAGCAGTCCAGCAATCTGTGATCCAGTAGATTACTAGGATTACTGAGGTGTCGCCCTATGGGAGTGAGAGTGTCTACGTGGAGCATGAACCTGCTGTCCTCTCTCAGGATGACAGTATTTGTTCTCACATCACTGTCACTCCACCAGTGTTCTTGCTGTTACCCATCAGCCAGCCAAGGCTGAGACTGCACATGTCGAGGCGGTGCAGTCTGAATCCGAGCCCGCAAGGCCCAGAGCTGTTCGGGGACGTCCTGCAAGTCCATCTGCAGTCTCCTCCAATGAAAGTCAGCAGCCTTTCACCAGCCATGCTGCAGTTACTGGAGAAACACTGTGTAGGAGCACTAGACAAGTCGAGGGAAGCCACAAGACAGGCACTAAGGGAATACACAAGGGTGAATAGTTCAGTTTAGTTTGTATAATTGGATGTGTTGTTGGATAAATATGTTATGAAAAGGTTTTTGTTGGTGTTATTATTGCAGGATGCTGACCAAGGGGACACTGCGATGGGTCATCTCAGATGGGTGTAATGTTGGAGAATGGGGAATCCATGGTGGGAAAGGGAAGTTGTCATATGGGAACCGGTATCTTAGTAGACACTCTCCCACAGCCTGTCCGGGTCGAAGGTATCCAGGAAATATTCTCCCTTCCTCCTCCTCCTCCTCCTGATGTGGCCTCCGGATTCCTGGTGCGATTGTAATGTAAAGATTGGGGTAATCATTGTCTCCGAGGAGCCGCATATTTTTCTCTACAGATTCCTGATGGTCATGGGAATGTCTGACTGCTTCAGAATGAAGGTATGGTGGCTGCTGCCAGGATAGTGGACACTCACCAACATGATGTACTGGGCATGCTCACACACCATTAATGGAGTGAGAGTTCTTTCAGTTCTTGTCCCTCTCCCCGTTGACTTGGGGGCCCCGCAGAACCACCTACACCATCAGGAATCCTGCTATTCTGACAAAGCCACGGGATATCTCATCCTACTTCTCCCTGCTAAGGGAACAGACAGTATTATTCACCTCACCCGACATAGATGGCCTCCATCACACAGCAGATATATCAATGGACAACACACAGGCCTCACAACTACAGGCCAGTTCGTCCTAAATCAGTGGTGGTAAAGGTTTTAGAATAATAATCAGATGATAAAACAACAGACATCTGGAGAGGTTTGAGTTAATTCAGGATAGCCAGCATAGATTTACAAAAGGAAAGTCATGTTTGAGAAATATAATTGAATTTTTAATGATGTAACAGAGAAGGTTGCTGAAGGGAATGTGATGGATGTTGTCTATATTGGTTTGAAGAATGTGTTTGATAAAATACCACATAAAAGGTTAATTACCAACATTGAGTCTCATGGAATGGGCTGGTCAGTGTCCAATTGGATAAAAGATGGATAATGTACAGAGAACAGTGTATCATAGTAAATGACAGTTTTTCAGACTGGAAGATGTTAGACAGTGAGTTTTCCCCCAGGGTCAGTGCGAGGGCCATTGTTTTATTTTGCTGTGTATAAATGACTTGGATCTTGGAATACAGAGTAGAATTTCAAAATCTGTCTCTGATACCAAACCTGGAGCTGTGACAAACAGTGAGGATATTCAGAACCACCTGTGACAGGAGATAGATACTGATTAGAATGGGCAGGCAAGTGGCAGATGGAAATGTGAGACAAGTGTGAGGTGAGACATTTTGACAGAAAGGATAGGAAGGCAATATGGGTAACAGTTGTAAACAGTGTGCAGGAACAGAGAGACCTGTGGGGGCATCGATCTTTAAAGGTGACAGGACATATTGAGAGATTTGTTAGTAAAACACATATAATCGTACATTTCAAAAATAGAGGTATTGAATACAAAAGCAGGGAAGTTATGATGAGCGTTTAAAATCTCTGGTTAGGTCTCAGCTGGGCTATTGTGTCCACTTCTGGCCACCACACATCAGAAAGATTGTGAAGCTCCTTGAAATGGTGCAGAGGAGATTTAACAGGATGGTTCCAGGGATGGAGGATTTTAGTTACAAGGTTAGGTTACAAGATTATGACAGGTTTAGATAATTTAGACAATGAAAAAGTGTTCCCATTAATTGATGGAAGAAAGACTAGGGGCACGGATTGAAGGTTTTGGACAAGAGATGCAGGGGGAATGTGAGGAAGATTTTTTTTCTTATGCAGCGGGTGTTAATGATCTGGAACTCACTGCCCACAAGTGTGTTGGAAGCAGAGACAATCAGTGATTTCAAATGAAAGCTGGTGGGGACCTGAAGGAAATGAATTTGCTACAGGGATTGAGCGGGGGAGTGGGACTGACTGGATTGTTCCATGGAGAGCCAGCATGGACATGATGGGATGAATGGCCTCCTTCTATGTCGTACATGACTCGATGTTGGATACATCTCCTGCTCTTGTCTGGAAAGATCCAGATACATAGAAGTTCAATGAAACTGTGACCTTAACAGCCACTGGCACCTCCGTCCTCACCCTGGTGTGAGGCTCCAGGTCGTGTTACAGGAGGTGACACAGCTCTGTGACCACCTCCTTATTGAATCAGAGTTACCTCACACACTGCTCCTGGGTTAGGTGAAGTTATGAAAAGTGGTCTTGGAAAACCCTGGGTGGGTAGGGCAGAGCCCCCTCCTCCTCCCTCTTTACAGAGCTTCTCCTCTCCGCAGCCTCTGCTCCATTTTGTGGTCATGTTACAGACCCAGAGACACTGTAACTACAGTCCCTATACCTCGTCCAGAGTTGGGTCACCAAATTCTCTGTCCTCCCTGAATGTCTGCAGCAGCTCACAACACAACCTCCAGAAAACCATCCACAGCACCTCCACTAACCTTATAATAGCAGAAGTAAGTCAAAAGCCCCTCACATGTAAGTTGGATGCCTGGTCCTTTTAAATAACACTAGATGGGGTTACTCGTGCTGCTGAATGAATGTTCAGCTGAGAGTGAGTAACACATGCGGTCAGTGGACATGCACAGACCAAGTTTCAACGACATACATCAAAGTTGCTGGAAAGGCTGATAGATGTCACATTCAAATCCCTCCTTACACTACGAGCACGTGCTTGGTGAACTGGAGCTAGAGCCCTGTGCAGCATTGAGCACTGGAAGTGACCAGCAGCTTTGCTTGTCCCATTTTAAGAATCCAAGCTTCCATGGCGTTGGGCCCAGTGGCGCTGAAGAGCTGAAAATCATTGCCAGGAGTAGATATAGAGAGGAAGACCATATGACCGTATGAATTCGGAGCAGAATTAGGCCATTCAGCCCGTCGAGCCTGCTCCACCATTTAATATGATCACGGTTGATCTGTTTCTGTCTCGAATTCCACACTCCCATTTACTCCCGATAACCTTTGATTCCCTTGCCCAACAAGTATCTATCTACCTCTGCCTTAAAAATATTTAATGCCACCGCCTCCACCACCTTCAGAGGCAGAGTGTTCCAAAGACACACAACCCTCTGAGAGGAAAAAAAATCTCCTCATCTCTGCCCAAAAAGTGCGATCCCTAACTTTCAAACAGTGCCTTTTCAAACAGTTACTTGAAAAGAGAAATTGAAGAAAAGACTTCATGGCAAAAGATTGGCAGGAATATAGGAATTAAGTAGGGGAATTGGAGGGGTGAAGTCAAACACAAGAAAGAGAATATTAAAATTAAGATGCTGCCGGACCAGGAGACAATGTAGATCAGTGAGCACAGGGGTGATGGCTGATCAGGATTTGGTGTGAGTTAGAATGCAGGCAGCAGAGTTCTGGATGGGCTATGGTTTATGAAGATTTATAACTGGGAGGGTGACCAGAATAGAATTGGAAAATTGGAATAGTCGAGTGTGCATTTAAGAAATGCACAGATGAGGCTTTATGCAGCAAATGGGCTGAGGCAGTGGAGGAGACGGGTGATGTTACATAGGTGGTATTAGGCATGGTTGGTGATGGAGATGAACTCAGCTCTGGTTTATATAGAACACAGAGGTTGTAAACAGTCTGGTTCAGCCTCAGACATTGGCCAGGGAGGAGGAAGTGGTTCATGGATAGGGGACAGAATTGCTTATGGAGACCGATCACACTAGCTCCATTCTTCCCAAAATTAAAACTGCAAGAACATTATTTCCGTGAAACAAGGTTTCCAGATCTCATAGCGGGAAATAGAGACTTACCAGGGACAGCAACAGCAGTACAGATGAGAGAGCAAATTACAAGAACTCTAATACACGTAGCAATGGTTTATAAAGCTAATATCTGGAGATGGAGATTTTCCAAGAATAACAAAAGTAGAAAGGAGGGCAGAGTAAATGACAAGAACGGTAATGCAGTTAAACATGGTCTATGGAATTAATAGCTGGATAGAGAGACTTACCAGGGACACCAATAATAGCCAGGATGGGATAGAAAATGTGTTGAATAATCTTCAGTGCGTAATAGATCCGACGGTTTAAGTGCAGCCAATCATAATTTGCAGAGAGAAAGTCAAACTCCCAGATGGAACTCCTGCCCATTGTTGTAACATTCCAATCTATTGTTTTCAGATTCTGACCCATTGTTGTAACATTCCAATCTATTGTTCTCAGATTCTGACCCATTGTTGTAACATTCCAATCTATTCTTCTCAGATTCTGACCCATTGTTGTAACATTCCAATCTATTGTTCTCAGATTCTGATCTATCCTCTCCCTCTCTCTGGAGCTGCTGATCCCAGTTAGTGTCGGGGATGATGCTCCTGCTGACACTATGGGATACCACACTGAAAGAAGTCCCTTATTAATAGAAGAGGGAAACCCTCCAGTGACACAATTAGGGCCCATGGTGACTGACATTAATTACAGTCACTGAACAAACACGTTTAGTTAATCCCTTTCAATCAAACACTTTTTGTACCACAATAAACTAAACATTTATCCAGTTTGGATGGGAATTTTGAGGGTTCGTGAGAGAATGAATGGTGAAAATAGCAGAGGCACCGCACAGAATCTGTCAATTCTTTTTGGATATGAGAGTGATGACAGAGGACTGGAGGGCTGTAAATTTTACACCTTGTTTACAAAAAGGAGATGCGGGAACCCATGTACTGTCAGTCATGTACTGTCACCACCACCTCTCTCCAAACCTCCACTGTTGTTAAATTTTCAGACTGATTATCCGACATCCAGTACTGGATGAGCAAAAATTTCCTCCAATTAAATATTGGGAAGTCTGAAGCCATTATTTTCACTCCCCACTCCAACTCTGTTACCTTGCTATTTATTCCATCCCTCTCCCTGGTAACAGTCTGAGATTCAGACAGTTTAATTGCAACCTTGGTGTCACATTTGGGATAAAAGTAATGGGCACTTGGACAAATGGGTGTTAATTAAGGGAAAATTGTGTTTAACTAAATGGCTGGAGTTTTTTGAAAAGGTAAAAAGAAAGTTTGATGAAGGCAATGCTATTGATGTGGTATAAATTGAATTCCAAAAGGCATTTGATAAAGTGCCACACAACAGACCTATGAGCAAAGTTATAGCTCATCAAATAAAACCAACAGTAGCAACATGAAACTAAGCTGGTTGAGTGACAGGAAACAGAGAGAAGTGATTAATGGATGCTTTTCGGGCTGGAGTAAGGTTTGTAGTGGAATCGAAGCAAAATACTGCGGATGCTGGAAATCTGAAATATAAACAGAAAGTGCTGGAAATACTTAGCAGGTCTGGCAGCATCTGTGGAGAGAGAAGCAGATTTAATGTTTCAATTCGGTGACCTTTCATCAGAACTGGCAAAGTGGGGGTTTTGGGGGAAACACAAGTACAGAAATGTGACCATTAGAGCGGGGGTGGGGGATGGAGGGTGTTGAAATGAAAAACGAGCGGATGCTCGGTGTCACACTTTTGGACTGAGTGGAGGTGTTCAACAAAGCGGTCACCCAATCTGCGTTTAGCCTGTTGCGGTGTTCCAGTGAACATCAACGCCAGCTCGAGGAACATCACCTCATTGTCCGATTAGGCACTCTACAGCCTGCCGGTCTGAACACTGAGTTCAACGATTATTTTGTTCTATCATTTTTTGCCATGTGCCAGCATTAAACTGATTTTTTTATGTTGGTGCTTTTAGCTAGGGCTGTTCATTATTCTGTCATTTAACACCCTCACTACACTAATGCTTTGTCTTTCGCTGCACAACTAGCACACTTTATTTGCCTTTGCCCCATGATCTCCTGGTCAGTTAATCTCTCTGACCCTCTGTTCTATCAACAGCTCTTCTGTTCTCTTTTGCCCCACCCCTGCTTTATTTGCTTAAAACCTATTACATTTCTAACCTTTGCCAATTCTGATGAAAGGTCACAGAACTGAAACGTTAACTCTGCTTTTCTCTCCACAGATGCTGCCAGACCTGCGGCGTCTTTCCAGCACGTTTTGTTTTTATTTAAGGTTTGTCATGGAATTTCCCAGGGATCAGTGTTGGGACCCTTTCTCTTCCTGACAAATATTAATGACCTAGACCTCGGTGTACAGGACACAATTTCAAAGTTTGCAGATGATACAAAACTTGGAAGCATTGTGAACTGTGAGGAGTAAATTGTAGAAAATCAAACGGACATGGACAAGTTAGTGGAATGGACAGACAGGTGGCAGATGAAGTTCAATGTGGAGAAATGTGAAGTGATTCATTTTGGTAGGAAGAACATGGAAAGACAATGTATAATAAAGGGTACAATTCTAAAGGGGGTGAGGAGCAGAGGGACCTGGATGTATATGTGCATAGGTCATTAAAAGAGGCGGGACAAGTTGAGAGAGTAGTTAATGAAACATACAGTATCCAGGGCTTTGTTAACAGCAGCAGGGAATATAAGAGCAAAGAGGTTATTTTGAACTTGTACGAGACACTAGTTCGGCCTCAGTTGCAGTATTACGTCTAGTTCTGGGCACCACACTTTAGGTAACGTGAAGACATTGGAGAGTGTGAAAAAAACATTCACAAGAATGGTTCCAGGGATGAAGAAAATCAGTTCTGAAGATAGACTGGAGAAGTTGGAACATTTTCCTTGGAGAAGAGAAGGCTGAGAGGAGATTTGAAAAAAGGTATTCAAAATTATGATGCGTCTGGGCAGAGTGGATCGGGAAAACTGTTCCCACTCCTGAAAGGATCGACAACGAGAGGGCAAATAATTAAAGTCATTGGTAAAAGAAGCAGCAGTGACATGAGGAAAACGTTTTCACACAGTGAGTGGTTAAGGTCTGGAATGCACTACCTGAGAGGGTGGTGGAGGCAGATTCAATCGAGGCATTCAGGAAGAAATTGGACAGTTATCTGAAAAGGAAGATTGTACAGAGTTACAGGGAGAAGGCAGGGGAGTGACACTAGACGAATTGTTCTTTTGGAGAGCCAGTACAGACACGATGGACTGAATGGCCACCTTCTGTGCTGTAATAATTCTGTGATTCCGTGGCATTCGGCCACACAATGAGCTTCCAACCTTATATTCGTGCCATCACTATGACGACCTATTTCCACCTCAATAACATCGCCCGACTTCACCCCTGTCTCTACTCATCTGCTGCTGAAGCTCTCATTCATGCTTTCATTACTTGGAGACTAGACTATTCAAACTCATTCTCCCACATTCTCCTATCTGTAAACATGAAGTCATCTAAAACTCTGCAGTCTGTGTCTTAACTTACAACAAGTCCCATTCCCCGATCACTGACCTATATCAGCTCACAGTCAAACAATGTCTTGATATTAAAATTCACAGCCTTGTTTTCCAATCCCTCCATGGACTCACCCCTCACTAACTCTGTAATCCCCTCCTGCCCCACAACCCTCTGAGATACCTCTGCTCCTCTAATTCTGGCCTCTTGTGCATCCCTGATTTTAATTACTCTACAATTTGTGGCCACACCTTCAGTTGCCTCGGCCCCAAACTCTGGAATATCCTCCCTTCACAGCTCCACCTCTCCACCTCGCTTTTATCCTTTAAGACACTTCTTTAAAACCTGCCTCTTTGACCAAGCGTTTGGAAACCTAACCTAATATCTTCCTTTGTGGTTCAGTGTCATACTTTGTTTCATAATGCTGCTGTGAAGTGCCTTGGGATAAGATCTTGTTGACGTTTTCCAGACAGGATTTGTCATTAGCATATCCGTGCTGCTTGAAATTTATTATGCTATGCTTTTCCAAGCAACAAACATTTATGGTCGACATGCACAGTCCAAGTTTCAAAGACATACATCAAAGCTGCTGGAACAGAAGTTTGACGTGACATTCCACAACTCCTCATGCTACTAGCACACACAATGTACACCTGGACACAGCACGGGGCAGTGTGCAGACCACACCGGAATTGGCTGGGAAATCATATCACATCCTTTTGTGGATCCTTGCTTCCAAAGTGTGGGCAACAGTGGTGCTGTAGAGCCATAAATCACCACCAGGGAGAGATAGAGAGGGAAGGAAATTCACTTTCAAGGGGGACATGGAAACAGATTTGAAGGCGAAAGATTTTCTCGAATATGGGAATGTACAGGGGAATTGGACTAATTGGAGGGGTGAGGCCATGGAGGGATTTTAACACAAGAATGAGAATATTTAAATTAAGGTGCTGCCAGACTGGGAGCCAATATATATCAGTGAACACCGGGGTGATGGATAATCGGGATTTAGTGTGAGTGAGGAAACAGGTAGCAGAGTTCTAGATGGGCGGTAGTTTATGGAGGTTTATAACTGGGAGGATGACCAGGATATAATTGGAATAGTCAAGTGTAAATTTAACAAAGGTACAGATGAGGGTTTATGCAGCAGATGGGCCGAGGCAGAGGTGGAGTAGGCAGGATTTGTGATGGAGAGAATATGGAGATGAACTCAGCTCAGGTTTAAATAGAACACAGCGGTTGCAAACTGTCTGGTTCCGCCTCAGACATTGGGCAGGGAGGGGTATGTGGTTCACAGATAGGGGATTGAATTTCTGATGGAGACCAATAACACTGGCTTCATTCTTCGAAAAAAAAACTAAATTACTTGAACAGTATTTATGTGAACCAGGGTTTACAGATCTTATATGTGAAAATAAAGACTTAACAGGGGCAGTAACAGCAGGAGAGATGAGGGTAAATTACAAGAACAACAATCCCGTTAGCAATGGTTGCAGAGCTAATAGCTGGAGACAGAGATTCATCAGGAATAACAACAGCAATAAGGAGGGACGCAGAAGAGGCCTGAATTAGAGGAGCACAGATATATTGAAGGGTTGTGGGGCTGGATATTACAGATACAGGACGGGAGTTGAGGTCCTGGAGGGAAAACAAGGTGGAGAATTTAAATAAAGACATTATTTGATCAGGAGTCAATGTCGGTCAGTGATATGTGAATGGCACTTGCTGCGAATTAGGACATGGGCAGCAGAGTTCTGGAGGACTTCAAGTGAACAGAGAGTAGCATGCGGGAGACCAGACAGGAGCGTGTTGGAATAGTCATTTCTAGGGGAAATGAAGGCATGAATCAGTTTCAGCAACAGATGGGCTGAGACAGTGATGATGTTGCGTGCTGTTACTGAGGTGGAAACAGGCGGTCGTAGTGATAGAATGAATGTTATGTTATAAGCTCATTTTGTGGTCAACTGTGACACCAAGGTTGCAAACAGACTTTCTGAATCTCAGACTGTTACCAGGGAGAGGGATGTAATCAATAGCAAGGGGACAGAGTTGGAGTGGGGAGTGAAAACAATGGCTTCAGTCTTGCCAATATTTAATTGGAGGAAATTTCTGCTCATCCAGTACTGGATGTCGGATAATCAGTCTGATAATTTAACAACAGTGGAGGAGTGGAGAGAGGTGGTGCTGAGGTAAACTTGATGGAGTTCTTTGATAAAACAATGGAGAGGGTTGATGAGGGTGGTGTGATTGAAGTTATATATATGGACTTTCAAAAGGTGTTTGATCAAGTGACATTCAATAGACAGCTTAGGAAAACTGAACCCTATGGATTAAAGGGTCAGTGACAGTGTGGATATAACATTGGCTAAGGAACAGTAAACAGAGAGAAGTGGTGAAAGGTTGTTGTTCAGACTCGATGGGAGTATACAGTGGTATTCCCCAGGGCTCGGTATTAGGGCCACTGCTCTTTGTGCTCTTGGAAAACAAGGGGTGGGTAGGGCAGAGCCCCCTCCTTCTCCCTCCTTACAGAGATTCCCCTCTCTGCAGCCTCTGCTCCATGTGTTGGTCATGTTGCAGACCCAGCGACACTGTAACTACAGTCCCCATACCTTGTCCAGAGTTGGGTCACCAAATCCTCTGTCCTCTCTGAATGTCTGCAGCAGCTCACAACACAACCTCCAGAAAACCATTAACAGCACCTCCAATAACTTTACAATAGCAGAAGCAAGTCAAAAACCCTTCACCTGTAAGTTGGATGCCTGGTCTTTTTAGATAACACTCGAGGGGGTTCCTCGTGCTGCTGAATGTCTGTTCAGCTGAGAGTGACTAACACAGGTGGTCAGTGGACATGCAAAGACCAAGTTTCAAAGACGTACTTCAAAGCTGCTGGAATGGCTGATTGACACCATATTCAGACCCTCCTCACACTACAGACACTCACACGTTACACCCACGCTAGCACCCCGTCCAGCCTGGGTTTCCTGTAAAATGTGCTGGATGTGACCCGGCAGTGCAGCTCACACCATTTTCTGGATCCAAACTTCCACAGCACCAGTAGAGCTGGAGAGATGAAATGTGTGATCAGAGAGAGAGACAGAGGGAAGGAACTCTCTTTCAAATGGAATTAGATAAAGATTTTAAGATGAACAAGTTTCAGGAATATTGGAAATGGGCAGGGGATTGGAATAATCAGAGGGCTGAGGCCGTGGAGGGATTTGATCATACGAGTGAGAATAGTAAAATTGAGGTGTTACTGGACCAAGAGCCGATGTAGGTAAGTGAGCACAGGGATGTTGGGTGAACAGAATCTGGTATAAATTAGAAGTTGGCAGCAGAGCTTTGCATGATCACAATGTTACAGAGAGTAGAACGTGGGAGAGCAGCCAGGAGTGTGTTAGAATAGTCAAGTCTCGAGGTGACAGTAAAACCTTCCAGCCACAATGGACAATTTCACCTTTTCCCACATTATACTCCATTTGCTAGATCTTTGACCACTCACTTAACCTATCTATATCCCTTTGTAGCGTCCTTATGTCCTCTTCAGAATTTATCTTCTTAACTATCTTGGAATCATTAGCAAATTTAGCAAGCATACCTTCGGTCCACTCATCAAAATCATTTATATAAATTGTAAAAAGTTGAGTCCGCAGCACTGACCCCTCTGGCACACCACACGTTACATCTTGCCAGCCATAATAATGACCCATTTATGCCTACGCTGTTTCCTGTTAGTTCGCCAATCTTCCATCCATGCCAATATGTTACCAAATACACCATGAGCTTTTATTTTCCACAATGACGTTTGATGTGGAACGTTATCAGATGCCTTCTGGAAATCTAAGTACAGAACATCTCCTAGTTCCCCTTTACCAGCAACACATGTTACTTATTCAAAGAACTCCAATAAATTGGTTAAGCATGATTTCCCTTTTACAAAAACATGTTGACTCTGCCTGATCACCTTGAATGTTTCTACCTGCCCTACTATAACGTCTTTAATAATAGCTTCTAACATCTGATCCATAGCCAGAAAGCCATTCTCACCTGCCACAGGTCATATGTCCACTATATCTATTCTGATGTTGTGCAGTATTTGAACTGTTAGTCCTCAATAGAGTCATAGAGATATACAGCAGAGAAACATGACCTTCGGCCCACTGTGTCTGTGCCAGCCATCAAGCACCTAACTATTCCTATCCCAGTTTCCAGCACTTGGCCTGTCGCCTTGTTAGGTATGGCGTTTCAAGTGCTCATCTCAATACTTCTGAAATGTTGTGACTGTTCCTGCCTCTACCACCCCTTCAGGCAGTGTGTTCCAGATTCCAACCACCCTCTGGGTGAAAATTCTTTTCCTCAAATCCCCTCTAAACCTCCTGCCCCTTACCTTAAATCTATGCCCCTGGTTATTGACCCCTCCGCTAAGGTAAAAAGATTATTCCTATCTAACCTATCAATGCCCCTCATAATTTTGCATTCCTCAATCATGACCCCTCTCATCCTTCTATGCTCTAAGGGAAATAACACTGGACTTTTCTGTCGCTCTTCACAGCTGAAATTCTCCAGCCCAGGCAACATCCTGGTGAATCTATTCTGCTCCGCCTCCAGTGCTATCACATCCTTCCTAAAGTGCAGCAACCAGATCTATACACAGTACTCCAGTTGTGGCCGAACTGGATTTTTATACTGCTCCATCATAACCTCCCTGCTCTTATATTCAATGCCTCAGCTAATGAAGGCAAGTGTCCCAAATGCCTTCCTAACCACATTGCCTACCTATGCTGCTGCCATCAGTCATCTATGGACAAGTACACCAAGGTCCCTCTGACCTTCTGTACATACTAGCGTCCTACCATCCACTGTATGTTTCCTTGCCTTGTTAGTCCTCCCAAAATGCATCACCTCACACTTCTCAGGATTAAATTCCATTTGCCACTTCTCTGCCCATCTTACTAGCCCATCTAAACCGACATGTAATCGAAGGCTCTCCTCCTCACTATTTACAACACCAAAGATTTTCGTGTCAGCTGCGAACTTACTGGTCATACCTCCTATATTCACGTCCAAATAATTAATGTACACTACAAACAGCAAGGGTCCCAGCACCGATCCCTGCAGTACACCACTGGTCACATGCTTCCACTCGCAAAAACAACCCTTGACAATCACCCTCTGCCTCCTGCCGCTGAGCCAATTTTCGATCAAATTTACCAAATTGCCCTGGATCCCATGGGCGCTTACCTTCTTAACCAATCTCACATGTCGAACCCTATCAAATGTCTTACCGAAGTCAATGTAGAATACATCTACCACTTTACCCTCATCTACACATCTAGTCAATGCCTCGAAAAAATTCAATCAAGTGAGTTGATCTCCCCCTGACAAAGCCATACTGACAATCCCTGATTAATCCCTGCCTCTCCACGTGGAGATTAATCCGGTCCCTCTGAATATTTTCCAATAGTTTCCCTGCAATAAACTGCTTGTGACCCTTCGACCTCCTTTTGGTTAATCTGTGACCCTGGATCAGATCTTACAGTGGTGTAGGAGAAGGAACAGAGTTCATTTCAAAGTCCTGACTCCCTTTTATATGATCCTGCACAATGGACAGGGACTACTGGGCAGTAATGTGCTCAAAGGTTAACAGCAGTAATTGATTATCCCTATATTTGTATATTATGGAACATTAAACCATACTCTGGTGTCCATTGCACCCTCAATATTCATGATTAAAATATCAGAGGAGTGTGAACCAGTCACCTCTGATGACCCTGAGCTGCAGGCGATTCTCGAGTCGGTGCTGAGTGTATTCACAACCCATAAAGATGAATGTGGAAACATGAGCAGACCTGAAGAAATTAACTGACCATTGCATGCTCCATGAAGCAGTATTCATACCGAGCTGATATTATATCATATATTCCAGACGCTATCAGGTCATAGTTATACCAAGGTGTAGTTCACAAAGTCCTCAGTCCTCAGTACCTTGCTCTACGGCAGCGAGGCCTGGACAACATATGCCAGCCAAGAGCGACGTCTCAATTCATTCCATCTTCGCTGCCTTCGGAGAATACTTGGCATCAGGTGGCAGGACTATATCTCCAACACAGAAGTCCTTGAAGCGGCCAACATCCCCAGCTTATACACACTACTGAGTCAGCGGCGCTTGAGATGGCTTGGCCATGTGAGCCGCATGGAAGATGGCAGGATCCCCAAAGACACATTGTACAGCGAGCTCGCCACTGGTATCAGACCCACCGGCCGTCCATGTCTCCGTTATAAAGACGTCTGCAAACGCGACATGAAATCGTGTGACATTGATCACAAGTCGTGGGAGTCAGTTGCCAGCATTCGCCAGAGCTGGCGGGCAGCCATAAAGACAGGGCTAAATTGTGGCGAGTCGAAGAGACTTAGTAGTTGGCAGGAAAAAAGACAGAGGCGCAAGGGGAGAGCCAACTGTGCAACAGCCCCAACAAACAAATTTCTCTGCAGCACCTGTGGAAGAGCCTGTTACTCCAGAATTGGCCTTTATAGCCACTCCAGGCGCTGCTTCACAAACCACTGACCACCTCCAGGCGCGTATCCATTGTCTCTCGAGATAAGGAGGCCCAAAAGAAGAAGTTCACAAAGACACATTCACTACTAACTAACTGCCCCATTTGGCCAGTTAGAAAACGGGATGGTAGCTGGAGACTGACTGTTGACCATCACAAACTCAACACAGTCACCCCTGTCTGAATCCGGTTGTCTGATAGACACCCACCCTACTCACCCGGATTCCCAGCGGCAGGACTGTCTTCAGCACCATGGATATATCTAATGGTTATTGGAGTATCCCAGTAAAACTAGAGAAACAATTTAAATTCACATTCACTTCTGAGGTCCAAAGATACCCCTGGATATGTCTGTTACAAGGGATTCCACAATAACCGCACTATTTTACACAAACATATGGCCGGGGACCTTATGAGCTTTTCACAGTCTTCCTGCTTGCCGAAATAAATTGATGATCGCCTCCTCATTCCCACAGACCGTGTCCACACATTTAAACCTTTTACTGGAACTTCTGCAGCTACTTTGGGAGCTAGTCTAAAAGACCATCCACGTAAGGCCCAGCTGGTGCAAGATCGTGTCACGTTTCTAGGTGTCCAGATTGGATCATTCAGCAACAGCCCAGACCAACATCAGGTCGAGGCCATCCAGCGTCTACCCCTGTCCACCTCAAAGACTGCCCTGTGTCCTATCCTCAGGCTGGTGGTGTTTAAGCGGACCCTCATACAGTGTCTCCCCCTGTCCACCACAAAGACTGCCCTATGTCCTATCCTCAAGCTGGTGGTATTTTAGCCGACCCTCATACAGTGTCTACCCTGTTCTCTTCAAAGACTGCCCTGTGCCCTATCCTCAGGCTGGTGGGGTATCAGTGGACCCTCATCCAGTGTCTACCGCTGTCCACCTCAAAGACTGCCCTGTGTCCTCTCCTCAAGCTGGTGGTGTTTAAGCAGACCCTCATCTATTTTCTACCCCTTTCCTCCTCAAAAACTGAACTGTCCCCTATCCTCAAGCTGGTGGGGTATCAGCAGACCCCCATCCAGTGTCTACCACTGTCGACCTCAAAGACTGCCCTGTGTCCTATCCTCAGGCTGGTGGGGTATCAGCGGACCCTCATCCAGTGCCTACCCCTGTCCACCTCAAAGACTGCCCTGTGTCCTATCCTCAGGCTGGTGGGGTATCAGCAGACCCTCATCCAGTGTCTACCCCTTGTCCACCTCAAAGACTGCCCTGTGTCCTATTCTCAGGCTGGTGGGGTATCAGCGGACCCTCATCCCTCGATTTGCAGAGACTGTGACTCCTCTTTATGAACTACCTAATGGTGATGATGACCAGGTTTAACCCGGTTGGACTGAAGAGAGCACAGAAGCAGCAACACAACTGAAGAAAGCTATCGCCTCGGTAACGTGTCTTATCTCACCTAACCCTGACAACACTTACCACATGGAGGTAGGGGACACTGTGAAAAGCCTGGCTGCTGTCCTATGTAGAGAAAACCAGGAGAATCTACTCCCCATTGTGAATGATCCAGAATGCATAGTGGGACTGAACTGATTTAATCTGTTTGTGAAGGACATTTGTTAACCATGTTCTGGGACATCAAACATTTCACTTACATCACGGGGTTCAACAGGGTGATACTGTCCAGTCCCTTATAAACGTTCCCAGTATAGGAAAGCAGTAGTAATAGTAATCCCCTGTCAGAGAGTCATAGTCATTTCGAGTCCATGCCAGCTTTGTAGATAAATCCAGTCAGTCTCATTCCCCAGCTGTGTCTCCATATACCTGCAAGTCGATTTCCCTCAAGTGTTCATCCAATATCCTTTTGAAATCATTCACCATCTCTGCGTCCACCACCCTGGTAGGCAGTGATTTCCAGGCCATTCCCACTCGCTCTGTAAAAATGTTGTTCCTCTCATCCCCCTGTATCTCTTGCCACAACCTTAACTCTAGTCCTTGTACCATTAACTAATGGGAACATATTTTCCTGTCTACCTTATCCAAACATGATATCATCTTGTATACCTCTATCAAATCTCCCCTCAATCTCCTTTACTCCAAGAAAAACAATCCCAGCTTTTCCAAACTAACTTTGTCGCTAAAATCCTCCATCTCTGGAACCATTCTGGTAAATCTCCTCTACACCCTGTCAAGGACCCTCACATCCTTCCTAAACTATGGTGAATGGAACTGGATGCAGTACTCCAGTTGGGGCCTAACCAGAGCTTTATAAAGGTTCGGCATAACTTGCCTTCTTCTGTCCTCACCACCTCTACTTAATTTAGGATAGTCAGTATGGATTTGTTAAGGGAAGATATTGTTTCACCAACTTGATCGAATGTTTTGAAGAAGCAACAAGGAAGATAAATGAGGGTAGTGCAGTTGATGTGGTCTACTTGGATGTGAGCAAGGCTTTTGATAAGGTCCTACATGGCAGATTGGTTCATAAAATAAAATCCCACGGGATCCAGGGAAATGCAGCGAGGTGGATACAAGATTGGCTCAGTGGCAGGAAAGAAAGGGTAATTGTTGACGGCTGTTTTAGAGACAGGAAGGCTGTTTCCAGTGGCGTTCCACAGGGCTCAGTACTGGGTTCCCTGCCTTTTGTGGTGCAAGTTAACGATTTGGACGTAAATGTAGGGGACATGATCAAGATGCTTGCAGACGACACGAATATTGGCCGTGTGGTAGATAGAGAGGAGGATAGCTGTAGAGTGCAGAAATATATGCCTGGTCAGATGGGCAGAAACGTGGCAAATAGAATTCAACTTGGAGAAATATGGGGTGATGCATTTGTGGAGGTCAAACAAGGAATACAGGAATAAAGTCAAAATACTGAGAAGTGCAGAGAAAGTGAGGGACCTTGGATTGAATGTCCACACATCCCTGAAAGTAGCAGCAGAGATTGATAACGTGGTTAGGAAGGCATATGGAATCCTTTCCTTTATTAGCCCAGGGACAGAATACAAGAACAGGGAGGTTATGCTGGAACTGTATTCATTGATTAGGCCACAACTTGAGTGCTATGTACAGCTCTGGTCTCCTCAGTACGGAAATGATGTAATTGTACTAGAGAGGGAACAGAGGAGATTTACGATGATGTTGCCAGGAATAGAAAAATGCAGCTATGAAGAAAGATTGGATAGACAGGTTTGTTCTCCTTGGAACAGATAAGGCTGAGGGGTGATCTGATTGAAATGTACAAAATTATAACGGGCCTGGATAGAGTGGAGGTGAAGACTCTATTCACCATAGCATCGAAGAGGGGGAATAGAGTTAAAGTGATTGGTCGAAAGATCAGAGGAGAGATGAGAGTGGTGCTGGGTCTGCTATTCACTACCTGAAAGGGTAGTTGAGTCAGAAACCCTCAACTCATTCAAACATAGTCTGGATATCCACCTTAAGTGCTGTAATCTGCAGCTCTACGCACCAAATGCTGGAAGGTGGGATTAGAATAGGTGGATCATTTTCTGGCTGGCGCAGACAAGATGGGCCAAGTGGCCGATTTCTGTGTCTTAACTTTATATGATTCTACTAGAATACAAGAATGCTTCCAGGGATTGGGGTGTTTTAGTTACAAGGTTAGTTTGCAGAAGATGGAGTTGGTCTCCCTGGAGTAAAGGAGATTGAGAGAGATTTGATAGAAGTGTACAAGATTATGATAGGCTTAGGTAAAATAGACAAGGAAAAACTGTTCCCATTAACTGATGAAACACGGAATAGGGGACACAGATGGAAGGTTTTGGGTAAGAGGGGGAATATGAGGAAGAACTTGTTTACACAGTGGATGGTAATGAGCTGGAACTCACTGCCCATGAGGGTGATGGAAGCCAAGACAATCAATGATTTCAAAAGGAAATTGGATGGGCACCTGAAGGAAATGAACTTGCAGGGATCCGAGGTTTGAGTGGGGGAATGGGACCGACTGGATTGTTACACAGAGAGACACATGGAGAGTCCGACTGGTCTCCTGTATCGTAAATGACTCTATGACTCTCTGTGACTATGTTGGATATGCCGCCCACTCCTGCCTGGGGAAAGATCCGGATGCAGTGAAGATCAATGAAACTGTGACTTCAACAGCCACCAATATCTCCGTCCTCACCCTGGTGTGAGGCTCCAGGTCGTGTTACAGGAGTTGACACAGCTCTGTGACCACTTCCTTATTGAATCAGTGTCACCTCACACACTGCTTCTGGATTAGGCATAGGTAGGAAAAATGCTCTTGGGAAAACCGGGTTGGAAGGACAGAGCCCCCTCCTCCTCCCTCTTTACAGAGACTCCCTTCTCTGCAGCCTCTGCTCCATTTGTTGGTCATGTTTCAGACCCAGAGACACTGTAACTACTGTTCCCATACCTCGTCCAGAGATGGTTCACCAAATCCTCTGCCCTCCCTGAATGTCTGCAGCAGCTCACAACGCATCCTCCAGAAAACTATCCACAGCACCTCCACTAACTTTACAATGGAAGAAGTCAGTCAAAACGTCCTCACCTGTAAGTTGGATGCCTGATCCTTTGAAATAACTTTGGGGGGTGTCAGTGGGGGAGGGTGGGGTGGGGGTTCCTCATGCTGCTGAATCTATGCTCTGCTGAGAGTGACTTACACAGGTGGTCAGTGGACATGCACAGACCAAGTTTCAAAATCGTACATCAGTGCTGCAAGAATGGCTGATTGACATCAGTACAAGCCCCTCCTTGCACTAACAACACATAAATGGCACCCAGGCTAGATCCCTGCCCAACATGGGACACTGTGCTGACCACACTAAAAGTGACCAGCTGTCAGTTCTCATCATTTTATGGATCTAGGTTTCTGTAATGATGGCACCGGTGGGACGACAGAGTGAAAACCACAGCTGGCGGAGATAGGGAGGGAAAGCAACTCACTTTAAAAATGGAATTGGTAGCATACTCAAAGGCATAAGATTTACAAGACTATGGGGAATGGACAGGGGAATGGGATTAATTGGACAGGTGAGGACACGGAGGGATTCATACACAAGGCTGAGAATATTAAAATTAAGGTGTTGCCAGACCGAGAGGCACTGTTGATCAGTGAGCACAGGGGTGATGTGTGATCGGTATTTGGAGTGAGATAGATACAGGCAGCAGAGTTCTGGATGGGCAGTGGTTTGTGGAGATTTATAACTGGAGGGCGGCCAGGATATAACTTGAAGAGTCAAGTGTGGATTTAACAAAGATACGATGAGGGTTTACGCAGCTGGTAGGCTGAGGCAGATATTACAGAGGTGTTATTCGTGTCAAGGAAACACAATATGCCAATGAGGAATTTTAATTCATCAGTTGGAAACTTACATTAAAGTTTTAATGGAAAAAATCCAGCAACAAACCGGCAGCCAAGATGGCCACTGCCATTTGTATCTGAAGCACCTTTTCACTTTCTAACGTCTCCAACAGGAGACACATGTCTGATGAGCCTGGACCCAAAATAATGGCTTGCTCTTGAGACTGAATTTGCTAAGATTGCATTCTTTAGCATGGAATTCAAGGACATCCTGACACACTGTATTTTGAAAGCGTAAACTACTCCAAGTGTAAATAATGGCATCCTGGGCCCTGGGGAGATGGAAATTCCTCACCTTGAATCTCATTAGAAGGCTCCAGAAAATATATTGAGGCAGCCATGAGATCGTCTGACCATTTCTGTGAAAGCTGGGAGTTTCCCCTGGACAAAGACAGACAAGCCAGTAATTCAAAATGGAAGAAGCAGAAGGTTGGTTTCCTTCCCCCCTCCCCTAGCACCACCGCACACGCGCCCCCCTTCCAACCAACCCCAAGCCCCATTCTCTTTCTGTCTCTCTCTAGATGACATCACAAGTTTGAAAACTATTTGCGACTGTGGACCCTCCAAACCTACAGATTGCTACAGACTGAGGCACCAGGGGAAAAAGGCCACCTACCAGTCTGCCTTCAAGAAAATCCTGAGCCATGTGGATCAGCCACAATGGGCACCTCGACCAGCCAAAGACTTCAAGAGTACAACTTCAGCCGGAAGATCAGGGAATTATCAAACCTCACAGACTGCATATTATGTTTTGATTTATTCTGGACTCTAATCCAGCCACTATTTTACTTCCCATTCTGTAATATATTTGTGTACGTGAGATTCTTGTTTCAGTGGCAGCATAACTGTATAACTTACATTTTTATTATTTTATTTTGATCGGGTTTAGATGTTAAGTGTATTAAACTCACCCCTTTCATGTTTAAACGCAAGAAAACCTTTCCGATTGGTTCCTTCACTATCACACCAAAGGTAAAAAGTAAAATATCACAAAAATGGTAAATACATTCACGGTTAAAAAAGACCAAACACTATTGCGGTCAATTAAGAGGAAGGACTGTGACCCCTCCTCACCTGGCTGTAACAATATGAAGGGTTGGAGATGGAGTTAATATGGGGGTGAACTGAGCTCAGCATTAAAGATACCAGAGGCTGTAAACTTTCTGGTTCAGCCTCAGCGAGGGGATTGCAGATCGTGGAGTGGGAATAGAGTTTGTGACAGAAAGTGAAGACAATGGATTCAGTCTTCTCACGATTTAAATGACAAGAACACTAATTCAGTGAAATATGGTTTATGAATCTATTAGTTGGATACAGAGACTTACCGGGGACACCAATAATAGCGAGGCTGGGATAGTAAATTGTTTGAATCATCTTTAGTGCATAATAGATCCGCCGTTCTAATGTTAGCCAAGTATAATCTGCAGTAACTAAACCAAACCAAAAGGAGAAACTCCTGCTATCCATTGCTGTAACATTCCAATCTAATGTTCTCAGATTCTGACCCATTGTTGTAACATTCCAATCTAATGTTCTCAGATTCTGATCCATTGCTGTAACATTCCAATCTATTGTTCTCAGATTCTGACCCATTGTTGTAACGTTCCAATCTACTGCTCACAGATTCTGATCTATCCTCTCCCTCTCTCTGGAGCCACTGATCCCTGTAAGTGCCGGGTTTGATGCTCCAGCTGACACTATGGGTAAGACATTAAATGAAGACCTTATTAATAGAAGAGGGGAACCCTCCAGTGACACAATTAGTGTCCAAAGAGACTGACATTAATTACAGTCACAGAACAAACAGGTTGAGTTAACCCCATTCAATCCAGTACTTTTGTACCACAATAAAGTGGAACATTTAGCTGGTCTGGATGGGATGTGTGAGGGTTGCTGAAGGGAGGAATGGTGGAAATAGCAAAGGCACTGGCCAGAAGTGTTGTAAATGTTACATCCTCTTTTGAAAAGGAGAGATTAGATAAAGGAGTGCTCGTCCTGACATATAGATAAATATATAAATGACATAGACTTAGAGTAAAACAAAAACATAATTTCAACTATTGCAGATGACATGTAAATCATAAATGCTGTCATTAGTGTGGTCGACAGTAGCAGTATTAAGGAGGGCATGGACAGTCTGGTGGTGACATGAGAATACACAAGGTGACTGAAATCTAACACATAGAATTGGGGAAGTGGTTATTTTGGCAGGGATAATAAGGGGAGTGAATAGAAACTGAACTGCACCATTTAATAGATGGTACAGGAGCACAGAGACTGGGTGTGCATGTACAGACATCTTCGATGGTGGCTGGAAAAGTGGTGAAGGATTTAAAAAGGCATCAGGGATCGTTAGCTTTAGAACTAGAAGCAAAGAATTTTAAAAAAACAACACAAGAAGAATCTGCTAAGACTAGATAAATGACTGTTTAAGCCACAGCTGGAATATTGTGTCCCATTCTGGACACCACACTTTATGAAGGATTCCAAGGCCTTGGAGATGGTGCTAGATGATATACTAGAATGGTAACAGGGATGAGAGACTTCAGTTATGTGGAGAGAAGCTGGGATTGTTCTCCTTAGAGCAGAGAAGATAAAAGGGAGATTTAATCGAGGGGCTCAAAATGATGATGTGTGTTTCTCGAATAAATAAGGAGAATCTGGTTTCACTGGATGAAGGGTCAGTAACCAGTTTAATGTTGATTAACAAACAAACAGAGGAGAGATGAGGAGATTTTCTTTTCTTCACACAGCGAGTGTTTATGATTTGGAATTCCCTTCCTGAAAGGGTTGTGGAAGCAGATTTAACAGAAACTTTCAGTCTGGAATTGGATCAATACTAACAGGGTGATTTACTGGACTGGGAGAAAAGAACAGGGGAGAGGAATCATTGGAAATCTCCTTCAAAGAGCTGGAACTGGTACGATTTGTGAAATAGTCTCCTCCTGTGCTGTGTGATTCTCTGACTGTCTGATAACAGAAACCATTGAGTACATATTCCATGCGTACAATTGATAATCCAGCATCTTTTAAGATAGAGATTATTTGTTACTTGTTTTCTGATGAAGACAACATCAGAAAGGCAAACACAAGGGGCTGGTGAGGTAAATTGTGTTGACAATTTGTTTATCGGATTATGACGTCTCACTCTGATCATAGACGTCGCCTGGTTTCAATCAGTCAATTACAAACTCATTGATTTTATTCCTATTTCATTTCCTGTCTATTTGTTCTCAGGATATGGGTGATACTGACAAGGCTGGCATTACTTCCCCATCACTGGTTACCATGAGAAAATGGTGGGCCTTCATCTTGAACAACAGCAGTCCGTGTGGTGAAGGTGTTCCCTCAAACAAACTAAGATTTAGTATTTTGAAGAGGCAGCTTCATTTCTGAGTAGTTCGGAATGAGTTGGGTCAGAAACCTAGGATGAGAATTATAAAATCGAGGCTTTACTGGATCAGGAACCAACGTACGTCAGTGAGCACAGGAGTGATGGTTGAACGGGACTTGGTGTAAAGGCCTGTTACCCGACCCGAACCCGATGGGACCCGATGAGATGTGTCGGGCCACTCTTCCGAACTCGACCTTTGTGCTTGGGTCGGGTTGGGTCGGTCTCGGGGGGAAAATGGAGGGACCTGGGCCGGGTCGGGCTCGGGCCCCATGAGCTAGCGTCGGATTCAGGTCGGGGTTTTGTTTGTGACTTGAGCAGGCCTTTAACTTGGTGCGAGTTTGTAAAGGAGTTTCATTTGTGCTGAAGTTTATGGCAGGGGCAGCACGGCTTAGATACAGAATAAAGCTGCCTCTAAACTGTTAAGTTAAACACTCCAGGATAGGTACAGGACGGGGTTAGATACAGAGTAAAGCTTCCTCTGCACTGTCCCCATCAAACACTCCCAGGCCAGGTACAGGACGGGGTAAGATATAGAATAAAGCTTCCTCTAACAGTGCCCATCAAACACTCCCAGGACAGGTACAGAATGGGGTTAGATACAGAGTAAAGCTTCTTCTATACTGTCCCCAACAAACGCTCCCAGGACAGGTACAGGACGGGGTTAGATACAGAATAAAGCTTCCTCTGCACTGTCCCCATCAAACACTCCAGGATAGGTACAGGACGGGGTTAGATACAGAGTAAAGCTTCCTCTACACTGTCCACATCAAACACTCCCAGGACAGGTACAGGACGGGGTTAGATACACAATAAAGCTTCCTCTACACAGTGCCCATCAAACACTCCCAGGATAGGTACAGGATGGGGTTAGATACAGAGTAAAGCTTCCTCTACACTGTCCACATCAAACACTCCCAGGACAGGTACAGGACGGGGTTAGATACAGAATAAAGCTTCCTCTGCACTGTCCCCATCACACTCCCAGGATAGGTACAGGACGGGGTTAGATACAGAGTAAAGCTTCCTCTACACTGTCCACATCAAACACTCCCCAGGACAGGTACAGTACGGGGGTTAGATACAGAGTAAAGCTCCCTCTACACTGTCCCCCATCAAACACTCCCAGGACAGGTACAGCACGGGGTTGGCTGCTGGCTAATTGGAGTATTGACTGCTGATTGCAGCAACGAGCCTCAGCTGAGAGTGCTGGTGGCAGTTGGAGGTTGCAGAGGTGGAGAGAGGAGCTGCACTGTGCAAGGGAGAGCAGCTACCAACAAGCAGAGGAAAACTCCAACAACAGTCTCCATTAAAGAGAAGAAAGGGACATTTTGTGGAAACAAGGCTTTGTCTGGAGGTGGGTGCTGAACACCAGTAATTTACTTTGGACTGTTGGGGGAGGAACAAGTGGCTGGAACAACAAGGGGTGGGGCTGCCAATTCAACAGGAGTCTGTGCTGCTGCAAAAGCACACAGGGAAGCTCCCTCCCCACCCCAATTGCCAAACCTGGGTCAGCTGAAGCTGCCCAGCTAAACAGACGGAAGGGGATAGATAGTGCCTGGGCAGCTTCAGCTGACCCAGGTGAAGACGACTCCCCCAACCAGAAGACCGGAAGACCAACTTCAAAGACTGTTTGTTTTAAGTGTACTGTGAGCACCACCTCCAGAAAGCAAGTCATCCCTTCCAGCCTGCCTTTGCCTCTCCTGTCTTACCTCAGCCTCTCCACTAACCTGTTGTTTGTTTGTTTGTCTTTTCAAAATTTTCTGTGAATCTGTTATTTAGTGTGCAAGTCCACAATTTGGGGTGGGTTTAGCTCTTGGACCCATGGCAAGCCCTTCATCACCGGTGGCGGGGCCCTCTACTACCTACGCAGCTGCAGCTTCTGTGGCTGCCCACGTGGCCCCGTCACCCTTTAAATTATTGACATGCAGCCATGGGGTGAAGAGCTATCCCCACCCCAACATGTCTATTGAGGCCTGCGTTAAGGCAATGGCCGTGGTTGTCGGCCCCTCGGCCATTGTTGCGGCCTCAAAAATGTATGGGAAGGCTGTGTTCTTTTTGAAGACCGAGCGGGCGGTGTCCCTGGCCCAGAGTAAAGGGCTCACTGTGGGGGGGACCTTCCTGCCAGTGGACCCTCTGGGGGCCACTGCGCATCGGATAATGTTGTCCAACGTCCCACCCTTCATTCCCAGTGAGCTCCTCCTCCCCCACCTACACCATCTGGGGGAGGTGAGGTCGGGGATCACCCCAGTCCGGCTTGGTCTTCGGGAGCACAGCCTCCAACATGTCTACTCCTTCCGCCGCCAGTTATTTATGCAGCTGGCGCGGGAGGAGGACACGGAGGGCCAATTTAATGTGGAGTTCCAGGGGACGGCCTACCGCGTCTTTTGGACCTCGGACGGGGCGCGGTGCCACGTCTGCAAGGGGGTGGGGCATGTTCGGAAGAACTGCCCCAACCTCCCGGCCGCCAGCTCCACCTCGGCGGCCCAGAGTGGTTCCACAGCACCTCCTCCCACTCCCCCCGCACATCCAACAGACACCGCTCAGTCGGTTCCGGAGGCTGTGGTTTTCACAGCCTCTGGCGGGGAGGGGAGCGTCCGTCCGAGCGGAAGGAAGACGCGGGGAAAAAAGAAACATCGTGAGGCGCGTCCCCTGGACACTTTGACTCAACCCGAGCCTGAGCTCAGCCCAAAGCCCATTCCCATGGAATCCACCTGTCCCAGGGCTGGGCTCAGGCCCAGGGTGACTAAAAAAGGAAAAAAGGGTGCGGAGGCGGAGGCCTCTGATGACATGGAGGTCTCTGAGTCTCCGCGCCCAAGTGCGAAAAAGAGGAGAAGGCACCCCTCCACAGAAATAACACAGGGCCCTGAGGTGCAGGGCCCATCTGTTGGAGGGGAGCTGCCTCCTGTTTCTGGCCCTCAGGTGCCCCCTACCGCCACCACCAAGGCTGCAAAGTCCGGGCAGGTGCTCCCTATTCCTCAGGATGGAGGGGAGGGGATGGCCCCGGTACGTGAGGCCCCTCCTGAAGGAGTAAGTGGGGCCCTGATTGTGGTGGGGGAGCCTGGGGAAACCGCCCATTCCGCCACTGCTACTGGGTCGGGTGTCCTGAATGAAGGGGAGGGCGAGGCCCCAGAGGGTCGGGCCTCCCAGCCGGAGTCCACCACCAACCAGGAGACACCCGACCCAGTTATAACTGAGAATGCTGCCCCATCTGCTGGGCCTGTGGGTGCTGGCGGAGCGGGAGATGGCCTCCTCTCGCCGCCTCCAGTCTCGGCTCCGGCTGGTTTCCCGGAGTCCGGAACTTCTGTCTCCCCTGGACCACTCATTGGCCTGGGGATGGAGGTGGAGGGGGGTCCTGAACCGCTGGTGCCTACAGGCTCCAGTTTCACAATAGAACCCAGAGAGGACTCCTCCGCCATCGATCCTGGGGGTGGGATCGTGACGGAGGCGGGACCAGCTCTCGCGGCCGGGACGTCCGCCCCACAGTGTGTGGTGGATGTGTCGGCCGCTGGCGGTGACGACCCGGAGGAGGATGGGGATTCGGTGCGGGGCACGGAGGATGATCTTGATTCCATCGCCAGTGAGGTGGTGGAGTCCCTCGTGCCTCCCACCGAATCTCCTCTCATCCCCACGGCGGAACTCCGGGATTTCCTCGCGGCTTGCAGAGGTTGCCGCAATAAAGTTCAGCTGGCCCTCGACCGTTGGTCGAATCTGGCGCTGATCATCCAGTCCGTCCGTGCCGCCCTTAAGATAGCGGGCAAGCGCGCGGACGTGAAACTGGTTGAGAGGCGCCGTTTTAATGTGTTCCTCAATGGGTTGCTGGGGGAGTGGAGGGCCAGGTGCACTTCCACTCCCTCCTCACAGTGAGCTGTTGGTGACGGGTTTTACGTACCTTTGACATGAAGATAACCATAGCCAGCCTCAACATCAACGGCAGCAGAGGGGCTCACCGCAGATTTCACAATCTCTCAGTCCTTAGGGAAGGGAGATACGCGGTGAGATTTCAGCAGGAAACCCACACCGTTCCGGGAGACGAAGCCACCTGGCTCCTGGAGTGGCAGGGTGGGGTCTACATGAGTCACCTCACCCCTATTTCTAGTGGGGTGGCTATCTTGTTGGCCCCGACTTTTCAGCCGGAGATCTTGGGGGTCAAGGAGCTAGTGCCGGGCCGCTTGCTCCACCTCGCCGTTCGCCTGGGTAGCGTGCCGCTCCACTTTGTGAACGTGTACGCGCCCAGGCCCGGCGCTTTGCAAGCGCGATTCTTTGAAGAAGTGTCCGCTCTCTTGAGCTCCATCGACAGCGGCGAGTGCATCATCCTCGGGGGGGATTTTAACTGCACCCTCGAGGTGGGGGATCGCTCCGGTCCCCAGCGCGGCCAAGCGTCGGTGGAGAAGTTGAGGGGACTGATCAGCTCCCTTAACTTGGTGGACGTCTGGCGGAATCTCCATCCCGACTCCAGCGCCTTCACGTGGAGGTCTGGAGGAGGGGGGTCGCGAATCGACCGCCTCTACATTTCGCAGGCGTACGTCTCCCGCGTTTCGGCGGCCTCCATGCGGCTGGTGCCGTGCTCGGACCACCGCCTGGTGTGGGCGGAGTTCACTCCGCTCCGCACGCGGGCGGGGTCCGCGTACTGGCACTTTAACAACCGGCTGCTGGAGGACGTGCGATTTCGGGACTCGTTCTGTCGATTCTGGGCCGACTGGAGAAGGAAGCAGGGGGGCTTCCCCTCCTTGAGGCTATGGTGGGATGTGGGCAAGACTCACATCCGCGTCTTCTGTCAGGAGTACGCGAAGGGGTCGACCAAGAGGCGGGAAGCCGAGGTCGGGCGCCTTGAGAGGGAGGTGCTCGACTTGGAATCCCGCCTCGGTCATGCCGTCGCGGACCCGGCCCTGTGGCAGGCGTACAAAGAGAAGAAGGGCGCGCTGAGGAACCTGCAGCTCATAGGGTCCCGAGGCGCGTACGTGAGGTCGCGGATCCAGATCCTGGAAGATTTGGACCGCGCCTCACCCTTCTTCTACTCGCTGGAAAAATGGCGGGGGGTCCGTAAGCAGCTTGTCGAGCTGCTGGCCGACGACGGATCCTCCATCACGGATCCGGAGGGAATGGGCCTCCTGGTCCGGACGTATTACAGTGCGTTGTTCTCTCCGGATCCGTCCAGCGAGGATGCGCGCAGAGTTTTGTGGGAGGACCTGCCGCAGGTCAGCCCGGAGGGCGCCGAAGGATTGGAGGCTCCGCTCACGTTGGCGGAGCTGACTGGCGCCCTCCACCAGCTCTCGAGGGGCAAATCCCCAGGGCTGGATGGGTTGACCGTGGAGTTCCTCAGGGCGTTCTGGGACGTCCTGGGGGACGATTACGCGCGGGTCCTGGGGGAAAGCCTGGCGACCGGGGAGATGCCCCTCTCGTGGCGCAGGGCGGTCATCGTCCTGCTGCCGAAGAGGGGCGATCTCCGCCTGCTTAAAAACTGGCGTCCGGTCTCCCTCCTCAGCACGGATTATAAGATCTTTGCCCGGGCTATGTCTACCCGCCTGGGCTCCGTGCTGGCCCACATGATCCACCCCGACCAGTCCTACACGGTCCCGGGCCGGTCCATCCAGGACAACATCCACCTGGTCCGGGACCTGATCCATCTTTCCCAGAGGACTGGTCAGTCGGTCGCCTTTCTCTCCCTCGATCAGGAGAAGGCTTTCGACAGGGTGGATCACGATTACCTTTTCGGGACTCTGCGCGCTTTCGGACTCGGGCCGCATTTTGTGGCCCGGGTCCGACTTTTATACGCCGCCGCAGAGTGTCTAGTCAAAGTTAACGGGTCCTTGACGGCGCCCCTTCGATTTGGGAGAGGAGTGCGTCAGGGGTGCCCCATGTCCGGCCAATTGTATACCATCTGCGTGGAGCCCTTCCTGTGCCTGCTTCGCAGGAGGTTGACGGGATTGGCTCTGCGCGAGCCGGCCATGCGGGTCGTCCTCTCGGCTTACGCCGACGACGTGCTCCTCGCAATCACAGATCCCGTTGACTCGCGGAGGATGCGCGACTGCCAGCAGACCTTTTCTGCCGCGTCCTCCGCGAGGATCAATTGGGAGAAATGTTCCGGACTCCTGGTTGGTCAGTGGCGGGTGGATTCCCTGCCGGAGGAGATGACACCTTTTGCGTGGAGCACCACGCACCTCCTCTATCTGGGAGTCCACCTTAGCCCCGCTGAGGAAGCCTGGCCGGCAAACTGGCAGGAGTTGGAGGCGAAAGTCACCGCTCGGCTGGGGCGCTGGACAGGACTGCTCCGAGTGCTTTCCTACAGGGGCCGAGCGTTGGTCATAAACCAACTGGTGGCCTCCATGCTGTGGTACCGGTTGGTCACTTTGGCCCCGCCCCCTGTATTTGCCACCAAGATCCAGAAGAAACTCGTCGATTTCTTCTGGGGCAAGAGGAAACACTGGGTCTCTGCCGCGGTCCTGAGTCTCCCGATCGAGGAGGGCGGTCAGTCGCTGGTGTGCGTCCGCACCCAGGCTGCGACTCTCCGCCTTCGGACCCTGCAGAGATACCTGTACGTCGAGCGTCCTCCCAGATGGTGTGCGCTGGCGACGTATTTTTTCCGCCAGTGTCACTGCCTTCAAGACGACACGCAGCTCCCGGTGGAGTCCGTTAGCCGCGCCTCTCTGAGGGAGTTGCCTGTCTTTTACCGGGATCTTTTCCGAGTCTGGAACATGGTCGCCTCCAGTCAGGGCGCTCCCCCGCCGGCGGAGGAGAGCGCCTCGGCTGTCCGGGCGGCCGACTCCGGGGACGGTCCGGCGGGCGGAGGAGTAGCTGAAACCCCCGGGACGCCCCTCACTGTGGGTGGCGAGGGGGCTCGGGAGTGCGGAGCGATCCCGGCCGAGCTGACCCCCGCTGGGCCGGAACTGCTCATCGGACCCAGGCCCCGAAACCCTCCTCGGGAGCCGGTCCCGCACAACCCGAGCCGCCTCTCGGGAATGCCCTCCGTGCCATTCCAATCGGCGCGGAGGGGTTTCCTGTACGGGCTGCTCCTGCACACTCTCCACTTCCTCGCCCTCGTCAGCCGGCCGGACACGCCCTGGCGGTCCGCGTTGCCATCTGGCGGCGAGGGGAAACCCCGATGGAGGTCTCTCTACGCGGGAGTCTTCCCCCTTTACATTGGAGGACCTGGGGTGGAGGGTGCTGCACAGAGCAGTCCCGTGCAATAGGCTTTTAAGTAGGTTCACGGACTCCCAGGCCACCTGTACTTTCTGCGGCCTGGACGAGTCCGTGTTCCACATTTATACGGAGTGTGCGAGGTTGCAGCCCCTCTTTGAGTATCTGAAGTGGCTGCTCCTCAAATTCTGGCTGCACTTCAGTCCCACGCTCCTGATCTTTGGGCACCCGGTGCGGAGGGGCTTGGGCCGGGAGGAGGATCTCCTCGTCGGTCTGCTCCTGGGCCTGGCCAAGGTGGCAATTCACAGGTCCAGGTTGCGGGCCGTCGGGGGTTCCGTCCTCCCTGATTGCCTGCCCCTCTTCCGCGGTTACGTTCGCGCCCGGGTGTCCCTGGAAAAGGAGCATGCGGTGTCCGCCGGTACGCTTGAGGCCTTCCGCGACCGGTGGGCACCGCAGGGACTGGAGTGCATCGTCGACGCCGAGAATGGAATTTTAATTTGAGTTTTTTGTTTATTTATCTGTTTTAATAAAGTTATTTTAGAACTGTAAATATGTACATAAAGGGGGCCTGAGGGATAAAGGCCCCCTCGATGTGAAAAATATAAAAGGGGCCTGGGGTATAAAGGTCACCTTGTTTAAAAAAAAAAAAAAAACGGGGGTTAGATACAGAGTAAAGCTCCCTCTACAAAACAAAAAAGAAAAACAGGGTTAGATAAAAAAAAAAGAAAAAAAAAAAAAAAAAAAAAAACGGGGATTGGCTGCCCACTGATTTGGGAGCCTGAGTGCATCAACGAGGTGCAGCTGACAGTGCTGCTGGCAGTTGGAGGTTGCAGAGGTGGAGAGAGGAGCTACACTGAGCAAGGGAGAGCTTCTACAAACAAGCAGAGGAAAACTCCAACAACAATCACCTTTAAAAGAGAAGAAAGTGACATTCTTTTTTTGTTGGAAACAAGGCTTTGTCTGGAGGTGGGTGCTGAACACCAGTAATTTACTTTGGACTGTTGGGGGAGGAACAAGTGGCTGGAACAACAAGGGGTGGGGCTGCCAATTCAACAGGAATCTGTGCTGCTGCAAAAGCACACAGGAAAGCTCCCTCCCCACCCCAATTGCCAAGCCTGGGTCAGCTGAAGCTGCCCAGCTAAACAGACGGAAGGGGATAGATAGTGCCTGGGCAGCTTCAGCTGACCCAGGTGAAGACGACTCCCCCAACCAGAAGACCGGAAGACCAACTTCAAAGACTGTTTTAAGTGTACTGTGAGCACCACCTCCAGAAAGCAAGTCATCCCTTCCAGCCTGCCTTTGCCTCTCCTCTATTACCTCAGCCTCTCCACTAATCTGTTGTTTGTTTGTTTGTCTTTACTACACATTCAATATTTTCAGTTAAATCGCTGATATTTGGTGTGCAAGTCCACAATTTGGGGTGGGTTTAGCTCTTGGACCCATGGCAAGCCCTTCATCACCGGTGGCGGGGCCCTCTACTACCTACGCAGCTGCAGCTTCTGTGGCTGCCCACGTGGCCCCGTCACCCTTTAAATTATTGACATGCAGCCATGGGGTGAAGAGCTATCCCCACCCCAACATGTCTATTGAGGCCTGCGTTAAGGCAATGGCCGTGGTTGTCGGCCCCTCGGCCATTGTTGCGGCCTCAAAGATGTATGGGAAGGCTGTGTTCTTTTTGAAGACCGAGCGGGCGGTGTCCCTGGCCCTGAGTAAAGGGCTCACTGTGGGGGGGACCTTCCTGCCAGTGGACCCTCTGGGGGCCACTGCGCATCGGATAATGTTGTCCAACGTCCCACCCTTCATTCCCAGTGAGCTCCTCCTCCCCCACCTGCACCATCTGGGGGAGGTGAGGTCGGGGATCACCCCAGTCCGGCTTGGTCTTCGGGAGCACAGCCTCCAACATGTCTACTCCTTCCGCCGCCAGTTATTTATGCAGCTGGCGCGGGAGGAGGACACGGAGGGCCAATTTAATGTGGAGTTCCAGGGGACGGCCTACCGCGTCTTTTGGACCTCGGACGGGGCGCGGTGCCACGTCTGCAAGGGGGTGGGGCATGTTCGGAAGAACTGCCCCAACCTCCCGGCCGCCAGCTCCACCTCGGCGGCCCAGAGTGGTTCCACAGCACCTCCTCCCACTCCCCCCGCACATCCAACAGACACCGCTCAGTCGGTTCCGGAGGCTGTGGTTTTCACAGCCTCCGGCGGGGAGGGGAGCGTCCGTCCGAGCGGAAGGAAGACGCGGGGAAAAAAGAAACATCGTGAGGCACGTCCCCTGGACACTTTGACTCAACCCGAGCCTGAGCTCAGCCCAAAGCCCATTCCCATGGAATCCACCTGTCCCAGGGTTGGGCTCAGGCCCAGGGTGACTAAAAAAGGAAAAAAGGGTGCGGAGGCGGAGGCCTCTGATGACATGGAGGTCTCTGAGTCTCCGCGCCCAAGTGCGAAAAAGAGGAGAAGCACCCCTTCACAGAAATAACACAGGGCCCTGAGGTGCAGGGCCCATCTGTTGGAGGGGAGCTGCCTCCTGTTTCTGGTCCTCAGGTGCCCCCTACCGCCACCACCAAGGCTGCAAAGTCCGGGCAGGTGCTCCCTATTCCTCAGGATGGAGGGGAGGGGATGGCCCCGGTACGTGAGGCCCCTCCTGAAGGAGTAAGTGGGGCCCTGCTTGTGGTGGGGGAGCCTGGGGAAACCGCCCATTCCGCCACTGCTACTGGGTCGGGTGTCCTGAATGAAGGGGAGGGCGAGGCCCCAGAGGGTCGGGCCTCCCAGCCGGAGTCCACCAACAACCAGGAGACACCCGACCCAGTTATAACTGAGAATGCTGCCCCATCTGCTGGGCCTGTGGGTGCTGGCGGAGCGGGAGATGGCCTCCTCTCGCCACCTCCAGTCTCGGCTCCGGCTGGTTTCCCGGAGTCGGGAACTTCTGTCTCCCCTGGACCAGTCATTGGCCTGGGGATGGAGGTGGAGGGGGGTCCTGAACCGCTGGTGCCTACAGGCTCCAGTTTCACAATTGAACCCAGAGAGGACTCCTCCGCCATCGATCCTGGGGGTGGGATCGTGACGGAGGCGGGACCAGCTGGCGCGGCCGGGACGTCCGCCCCACAGTGTGTGGTGGATGTGTTGGCCGCTGGCGGTGACGACCCGGAGGAGGATGGGGATTCGGTGCGGGGCACGGAGGATGATCTTGATTCCATCGCCAGTGAGGTGGTGGAGTCCCTCGTGCCTCCCACCGACTCTCCTCTCATCCCCACGGCGGAACTCCGGGATTTCCTCGCGGCTTGCAGAGGTTGCCGCAATAAAGTTCAGCTGGCCCTCGACCGTTGGTCGAATCTGGCGCTGATCATCCAGTCCGTCCGTGCCGCCCTTAAGATAGCGGGCAAGCGCGCGGACGTGAAACTGGTTGAGAGGCGCCGTTTTAATGTGTTCCTCAATGGGTTGCTGGGGGAGTGGAGGGCCAGGTGCACTTCCACTCCCTCCTCACAGTGAGCTGTTGCTGACGGGTTTTACGTACCTTTGACATGAAGATAACCATAGCCAGCCTCAACATCAACGGCAGCAGAGGGGCTCACCACAGATTTCACAATCTCTCAGTCCTTAGGGAAGGGAGATACGCGGTGAGCTTTTTGCAGGAAACCCACACCGTTCCGGGAGACGAAGCCACCTGGCTCCTGGAGTGGCAGGGTGGTGTCTACATGAGTCACCTCACCCCTATTTCTAGTGGGGTGGCTATCTTGTTGGCCCCAACTTTTCAGCCGGAGATCTTGGGGGTCAAGGAGCTAGTGCCGGGCCGCTTGCTCCACCTCGCAGTTCGCCTGGGTAGCGTGCCGCTCCACTTTGTGAACGTGTACGCGCCCCGGCCCGGCGCTTTGCAAGCGCGCTTCTTTGAAGAAGTGTCCGCTCTCTTGAGCTCCATCGATAGCGGCGAGTGCATCATCCTCGGGGGGGATTTTAACTGCACCCTCGAGGTGGGGGATCGCTCCGGTCCCCAGCGCGGCCAAGCGTCGGTGGAGAAGTTGAGGGGACTGATCAGCTCCCTTAACTTGGTGGACGTCTGGCGGAATCTCCATCCCGACTCCAGCGCATTCACGTGGAGGTCTGGAGGAGGGGGGTCGCGAATCGACCGCCTCTACATTTCGCAGGCGTACGTCTCCCGTGTCTCGGCGGCCTCCATGCGGCTGGTGCCGTGCTCGGACCACCGCCTGGTGTGGGCGGAGTTCACTCCGCTCCGCACGCGGGCGGGGTCTGCGTACTGGCACTTTAACAACCGGCTGCTGGAGGACGTGCGATTGCGGGACTCGTTCTGTCGATTCTGGGCCGACTGGAGAAGGAAGCAGGGGGGCTTCCCCTCCTTGAGGCTATGGTGGGATGTGGGCAAGACTCACATCCGCGTCTTCTGTCAGGAGTACACGAAGGGGTCGACCAAGAGGCGGGAAGCCGAGGTCGGGTGCCTTGAGAGGGAGGTGCTCGACTTGGAATCCCGCCTCGGTCATGCCGTCGCGGACCCGTCCCTGTGGCAGGCGTACAAAGAGAAGAAGGGCGCGCTGAGGAACCTGCAGCTCATAGGGTCCCGAGGCGCGTACGTGAGGTCGCGGATCCAGATCCTGGAAGATTTGGACCGCGCCTCACCCTTCTTCTACTCGCTGGAAAAATGGCGGGGGGTCCGTAAGCAGCTCGTCGAGCTGCTGGCCGACGACGGATCCTCCATCACGGATCCGGAGGGAATGGGCCTCCTGGTCCGGACTTATTACAGTGCGTTGTTCTCTCCGGATCCGTCCAGCGAGGATGCGCGCAGAGTTTTGTGGGAGGACCTGCCGCAGGTCAGCCCGGAGGGCGCCGAAGGATTGGAGGCTCCGCTCACGTTGGCGGAGCTGACTGGCGCTCTCCACCAGCTCTCGAGGGGCAAATCCCCAGGGCTGGATGGGTTGACCGTGGAGTTCCTCAGGGCGTTCTGGGACGTCCTGGGGGACGATTACGCGCGGGTCCTGGGGGAAAGCCTGGCGACCGGGGAGATGCCCCTCTCGTGGCGCAGGGCGGTCATCGTCCTGCTGCCGAAGAGGGGCGATCTCCGCCTGCTTAAAAACTGGCGTCCGGTCTCCCTCCTCAGCACGGATTATAAGATATTTGCCCGGGCTATGTCTACCCGCCTGGGCTCCGTGCTGGCCCACATGATCCACCCCGACCAGTCCTACACGGTCCCGGGCCGGTCCATCCAGGACAACATCCACCTGGTCCGGGACCTGATCCATCTTTCCCAGAGGACTGGTCAGTCGGTCGCCTTTCTCTCCCTCGATCAGGAGAAGGCGTTCGACAGGGTGGATCACGATTACCTTTTCGGGACTCTGCGCGCTTTCGGACTCGGGCCGCATTTCGTGGCCCGGGTCCGACTTTTATACGCCGCCGCAGAGTGTCTAGTCAAAGTTAACGGGTCCTTGACGGCGCCCCTTCGATTTGGGAGAGGAGTGCGTCAGGGGTGCCCCATGTCCGGCCAATTGTATACCATCTGCGTGGAGCCCTTCCTGTGCCTGCTTCGCAGGAGGTTAACGGGATTGGCTCTGCGCGAGCCGGCCATGCGGGTCGTCCTCTCGGCTTACGCCGACGACGTGCTCCTCGCAATCACAGATCCCGTTGACTTGCGGAGGATGCGCGACTGCCAGCAGACCTTTTCTGCCGCGTCCTCCGCGAGGATCAATTGGGAGAAATGTTCCGGACTCCTGGTTGGTCAGTGGCGGGTGGACTCCCTGCCGGAGGAGATGACACCTTTTGCGTGGAGCACCACGCACCTCCTCTATCTGGGAGTCCACCTTAGCCCCGCTGAGGAAGCCTGGCCGGCAAACTGGCAGGAGTTGGAGGCGAAAGTCACCGCTCGGCTGGGGCGCTGGACAGGACTGCTCCGAGTGCTTTCCTACAGAGGCCGAGCGTTGGTCATAAACCAACTGGTGGCCTCCATGCTGTGGTACCGGTTGGTCACTTTGGCCCCGCCCCCTGTATTTGCCACCAAGATCCAGAAGAAACTCGTCGATTTCTTCTGGGGCAAGAGGAAACACTGGGTCTCTGCCGCGGTCCTGAGTCTCCCGATCGAGGAGGGCGGTCAGTCGCTGGTGTGCGTCCGCACCCAGGCTGCGACTCTCCGCCTTCGGACCCTGCAGAGATACCTGTACGTCGAGCGTCCTCCCAGATGGTGTGCGCTGGCGACGTATTTTTTCCGCCAGTGTCACTGCATTCAAGACGACACGCAGCTCCCGGTGGAGTCCGTTAGCCGCGCCTCTCTGAGGGAGTTGCCTGTCTTTTACCGGGATCTTTTCCGAGTCTGGAACATGGTCGCCTCCAGTCAGGGCGCTCCCCCGCCGGCGGAGGAGAGCGCCTCGGCTGTCCGGGCGGCCGACTCCGGGGACGGTCCGGCGGGCGGAGGAGTAGCCGAAACCCCCGGGACGCCCCTCACTGCGGGTGGCGAGGGGGCTCGGGAGTGCGGAGCGATCCCGGCCGAGCTGACCCCCGCTCGGCCGGAACTGCTCATCGGACCCAGGCCCCGAAACCCTCCTCGGGAGCCGGTCCCGCACAACCCGAGCCGCCTCTCGGAAATGCCCTCCGTGCCATTCCAATCGGCGCGGAGGGGTTTCCTGTACGGGCTGCTCCTGCACACTCTCCACTTCCTCGCCCTCGTCAGCCGGCCGGACACGCCCTGGCGGTCCGCGTTGCCATCTGGCGGCGAGGGGAAACCCCGATGGAGGTCTCTCTATGCGGGAGTCTTCCCCCTTTACATCGGGGACCTGTGGTGGAGGGTGCTGCACAGAGCAGTCCCGTGCAATAGGCTTTTAAGTAGGTTCACGGACTCCCAGGCCACCTGTACTTTCTGCGGCCTGGACGAGTCCGTGTTCCACATTTATATGGAGTGTGCGAGGTTGCAGCCCCTATTTGAGTATCTGAAGGGGCTGCTCCTCAAATTCTGGCTGCACTTCAGTCCCACGCTCCTGATCTTTGGGCACCCGGTGCGGAGGGGCTTGGGCCGGGAGGAGGATCTCCTCGTCGGTCTGCTCCTGGGCCTGGCCAAGGTGGCAATTCACAGGTCCATGTTGCGGGCCGTCGGGGGGTCCGTCCTCCCCGATTGCCTGCCCCTCTTCCGCGGTTACGTTCGCGCCCGGGTGTCCCTGGAAAAGGAGCATGCGGAGTCCACCGGTACGCTTGAGGCCTTCCGCGACCGGTGGGCACCGCAGGGACTGGAGTGCATCGTCGACGCCGAGAATGGCATTTTAATTTGAGGTTTTTGTTTATTTATCTGTTTTAATAAAGTTATTTTAAAACTGTAAATATGTACATAAAGGGGGCCTGAGGGATAAAGGCCCCCTCGATGTGAAAAATATAAAAGGGGCCTGGGGTATAAAGGTCACCTTGAGAAAAAAAAAAAAAACGGGGGTTAGATACAGAGTAAAGTTCCCTCTATCCTGTCCCCATCAAACACTCCCAGGACAGGGACAGCACGGGGTTAGATACAATAAAAAAAAAAGAAAAAAAAAAAAAAAACGGGGATTGGCTGCTCTCTGATTTGGGATCCTGAGTGCATCAACGAGGTGCAGCTGACTGTTGCTGTGTGCACAGGTTGGAGGCTGCAGGCTGTGTGACTGCTGCAAGAGGGAGTGACTGAGACTGAAAGAAGGGTTTTTCCAAATTTTCAACAAAGGAAGGAAGGCAGAGAACTGGAAGAACTGGAAGCTCTTTTTGTGAGTTTGCTTGGTACTGAAAGTCTTTTTCATTGATTGTTGGGGGTGGGTAAAGAAGAGACCTGAAGACCTTGGGTGGGGCTGTATTGTTCAATAGGGAGCTCCTGTGTTTAACATCTTTGGATAGGGAGCTCCCTCCCCACCCCAACTACTAAGCCTGGGACAGCTGGAGCTGCCCAGGTGAAGAGACTTATTATCTGAACATCAAAGGAGGCGTGTGCCTGGGCAGCTTACAGCTGACCCAGGTGCAGACATCACCCCACCCTCCCAACTGGAAGACCAGCTACAAGACCTGTGCAATACTAACTAAGACTGATTCCTCTTGGCCTTCCTCTCCCTCAGCCTCTTCCCCTGTGCTACATCCTTTAAGTGTTACATTTTTGATTTATTGTACTTGCTCTTTTCTTTTTTTTTGCTCTCAACAAAGTGCTTGTAACTCTTCTACCCCATGACTTCTCAGTCCTCTCCGATGGCGGGGCCCTCCTATGCTGCAGCAGCTGCGACAGCTGCTCCTGTGGCCCCGTCACCATTTAAAATCTTAACATCAAAGCATGGGGTGAAGAGTTACACCCATCCTAATATGACTATTGAGGCTTGTGTTAAGGCAATGGCCGTGGTTGTCGGCCCCTCGGCCATTGTTGCAGCCTCAAAGATGCATGGGAAGGCTGTGTTCTTCCTGAAGACCGAGCGGGCTGTGTCCCTCGCCCTAAGTACGGGGCTCACAGTGGGTGGGATTTTCCTGCCAGTGGACCCTCTGGGGGCCACTGCACATCGGGTAACCTTGTCGAACGTCCCACCTTTCATTCCTGATGAGCTCCTCCTCCCCCACCTACACCATCTCGGGGAGGTGAGGTCGGGGATCACCCCAGTCCCGCTCGGTCTTCGGGAGCACAGCCTCCGACATGTCTACTCCTTCCGCCGCCAGCTATTCATGCAGCTGGCGCGGGAGGAGGTCTTGGAGGGCCACTTCGGTACAGAGTTTCGGGGGACGGCCTACCGCGTCTTCTGGACCTCGGATGGAGCGCGGTGCCACGTCTGCACGGGGGTGGGGCATGTTCGTAAGAATTGCCCCAACCTCCCGGCCGCCAGCTTCACCTCGGCGGCCCAGAGTGGTTCCACAGCACCTCCTCCCACTCCCCCAACACATCCAATAAACACCGCTCAGTCGGTTCCGGAGGCTGTGGTTTTCACAGCCTCCGGCGGGGAGGGGAGCGTCCGTCCGAGCGGAAGGAAGACACGGGGAAAAAAGAAACATCATGAGGCGCGTCCCCTGGACACTTTGACTCAACCCGAGCCTGAGCTCACCCCAAAGCCCATTCCCATGGAATCCACCTGTCCCAGGGCTGGGCTCAGGCCCAGGGTGACTAAAAAGGGAAAAAAGGGTGCGGAGGCGGAGGCCTCTGATGACATGGAGGTCTCTGAGTCTCCGCGCCCAAGTGCGAAAAAGAGGAGAAGGCACCCCTCCACGGAAATAACACAGGGCCCTGAGGTGCAGGGCCCATCTGTTGGAGGGGAGCTGCCTCCTGTTTCTGGTCCTCAGGTACCCCCTACCGCCACCACCAAGGCTACAAAGTCCGGGCAGGTGCTCCCTATTCCTCAGGATGGAGGGGAGGGGATGGCCCCGGTACATGAGGCCCCTCCTGAAGGAGTAAGTGGGGCCCTGCTTGTGGTGGGGGAGCCTGGGGAAGCCGCCCATTCTGCCACTGCTACTGGGTCGGGTGTCCTGAATGAAGGGGAGGGCGAGGCCCCAGAGGGTCGGGCCTCCCAGCCGGAGTCCACCACCAACCAGGAGACACCCGACCTAGTTATAACTGAGAATGCTGCCCCATCTGCTGGGCCTGTGGGTGCTGGCGGAGCGGGAGATAGCCTCCTCCCTCCGCCTCCAGCCTCGGCTCCGGCTGGTTTCCCGGAGTCGGGAACTTCTGTCTCCCCTGGACCACTCATTGCCCTGGGGACGGAGGTGGAGGGGGGTCCTGAACCGCTGGTGCCTACAGGCTCCAGTTTCACAATAGAACCCAGAGAGGACTCCTCCGCCATCGATCCTGGGGGTGGGATCGTGACGGAGGCGGGACCAGCTGGCGCGGCCGGGACGTCCGCCCCACAGTGTGTGGTAGATGTGTCGGCCGCTGGCGGTGACGACCCGGAGGAGGATGGGGATTCGGTGCGGGGCACGGAGGATGATCTTGATTCCATCGCCAGAGAGGTGGTGGAGTCCCTCGTGCCTCCCACCGAATCTCCTCTCATCCCCACGGCGGAACTCCGGGATTTCCTCGCGGCTTGCAGAGGTTGCCGCAATAAAGTTCAGCTGGCCCTCGACCGTTGGTCGAATCTGGCGCTGATCACACAGTCCGTCCGTGCCGCCCTTAAGATAGCGGGCAAGCGCGCGGACGTGAAACTGGTTGAGAGGCGCCGTTTTAATGTGTTCCTCAATGGGTTGCTGGGGGAGTGGAGGGCCAGGTGCACTTCCACTCCCTCCTCACAGTGAGGTGTTTGTGACGGGTTTTAATTACCTTTGACATGAAGATAACCATAGCCAGCCTCAACATCAACGGCAGCAGAGGGGCTCACCGCAGATTTCACAATCTCTCAGTCATCAGGGAAGGGAGATATGCGGTGAGCTTTCTGCAGGAAACCCACACCGTTCCGGGAGACGAAGCCACCTGGCCCCTGGAGTGGCAGGGTGGGGTCTACATGGGTCACCTCACCCCTATTTCTAGTGGGGTGGCTATCTTGTTGGCCCCGACCTTTCAGCCGGAGATCTTGGGGGTAAGGAGCTAGTGCCGGGCCGCTTGCTCCACCTCGCCGTTCGCCTGGGTAGCGTGCCGCTCCACTTTGTGAACGTGTACGCGCCCAGGCCCGGCGCGTTGCAAGCGCGCTTCTTTGAAGAAGTGTCCGCTCTCTTGAGCTCCATCGATAGCGGCGAGTGCATCATCCTCGGGGGGGATTTTAACTGCACCCTCGAGGTGGGGGATCGCTCCGGTCCCCAGCGCGGCCAAGCGTCGGTGGAGAAGTTGAGGGGACTGATCAGCTCCCTTAAATTGGTGGACGTCTGGCGGAATCTCCATCCCGACTCCAGCGCCTTCACGTGGAGGTCTGGAGGAGGGGGGTCGCGAATCGACCGCCTCTACATTTCGCAGGCGTACGTCTCCCGCGTTTCGGCGGCCTCCATGCGGCTGGTGCCGTGCTCGGACCACCACCTGGTGTGGGCGGAGTTTACTCCGCTCCGCACGCGGGCTGGGTCCGCGTACTGGCACTTTAACAACCGGCTGCTGGAGGACGTGCGATTTCGGGACTCGTTCTGTCGATTCTGGGCCGACTGGAGAAGGAAGCAGGGGGGCTTCCCCTCCTTGAGGCTTTGGTGGGATGTGGGCAAGACTCACATCCGCGTCTTCTGTCAGGAGTACGCGAAGGGGTCGACCAAGAGGCGGGAAGCCGAGATCGGGCGCCTTGAGAGGGAGGTGCTCGACTTGGAGTCCCGCCTCGGTCATGCCGTCGTGGACCCGGCTCTGTGGCAGGCGTACAAAGAGAAGAAGGGCGCGCTGAGGGTCCTGCAGCTCACAGAGTCCCGAGGCGCGTACGTGAGGTTTGGACCGCTCCTCTCCGTTCTTCTACTCGCTGGAAAAATGGCGGGGGGTCCGTAAGCAGCTCATCGAGCTGCTGGCCGACGACGGATCCTCCATCACGGATCCGGAGGGAATGGGCCTCCTGGTCCGGACTTATTACAGTGCGTTGTTCTCTCTGGATCCGTCCAGCGAGGATGCGTGCAGAGTTTTGTGGGAGGACCTGCCGCAGCACAGCCCGGAGGACGCCGAAGGATTGGAGGCTCCGCTCACGTTGGCGGAGCTGACTGGCGCCCTCCACCAGCTCTCGAGGGTCAAATCCCCAGGGCTGGATGGGTTGACCGCGGAGTTCCTCAGGGCGTTCTGGGACGTCCTGGGGGACGATTACGCGCGGGTCCTGGGGGAAAGCCTGGCGACCGGGGAGATGCCCCTCTCGTGGCGCAGGGCGGTCATCGTCCTGCTGCCGAAGAGGGGCGATCTCCGCCTGCTTAAAAACTGGCGTCCGGTCTCCCTCCTCAGCACGGATGATAAGATCTTTGCCCGGGCTATGTCTACCCGCCTGGGCTCCGTGCTGGCCCACATGATCAACCCCGACCAGTCCTACACGGTCCTGGGCCGGTCCAACCAGGACAACATCCACCTGGTCTGGGACCTGATCCATCTTTCCCAGAGGACTGGTCAGTCGGTCGCCTTTCTCTCCCTCGATCAGGAGAAGTCGTTCGACAGGGTGGATCACGATTACCTTTTCGAGACTCTGCGCGCTTTCGGACTCGGGCCGCATTTTGTGGCCCGGGTCCGACTGTTATATGCCACCGCAGAGTGTCTAGTCAAAGTTAACGGGTCCTTGACGGCGCCCCTTCGCTTTGGGAGAGGAGTGCGTCAGGGGTGCCCCATGTTCGGCCAATTGTATACCATCTGCTTGGAGCCCTTGCTGTGCCTGCTTCGCCGGAGGTTGACGGGATTGGCTCTGCGCGAGCCGGCCATGCGGGTCGTCCTCTCGGCTTACGCCGACGACGTGCTCCTCGCAATCACAGATCCCGTTGACTTGCGGAGGATGCGCGACTGCCAGCAGACCTTTTCTGCCGCGTCCTCCGCGAGGATCAATTGGGAGAAATGTTCCGGACTCCTGGTTGGTCAGTGGCGGGTGGACTCCCTGCCGGAGGAGATGACACCTTTTGCGTGGAGCACCACGCACCTCCTCTATCTGGGAGTCCACCTTAGCCCCGCTGAGGAAGCCTGGCCGGCAAACTGGCATGAGTTGGAGGCGAAAGTCACCGCTCGGCTGGGGCGCTGGACAGGACTGCTCCGAGTGCTTTCCTACAGGGGCCGAGCGTTGGTCATAAACCAACTGGTGGCCTCCATGCTGTGGTACCGGTTGGTCACTTTGGCCCCGCCCCCTGTATTTGCCACCAAGATCCAGAAGAAACTCGTCGATTTCTTCTGGAGCAAGAGGAAACACTGGGTCTCTGCCGCGGTCCTGAGTCTCCCGATCGAGGAGGGCAGTCAGTGGCTGGTGGGCGTCCGCACACAGGCTGCGACTCTCCGCCTTCGGACCCTGCAGAGATACCTGTACGTCGAGCATCCTCCCAGATGGTGTGCGCTGGCGACGTATTTTTTCCGCCAGTGTCACTGCCTTCAAGATGACACGCAGCTCCCGGTGGAGTCCGTTAGCCGCGCCTCTCTGAGGGAGTTGCCTGTCTTTTACCGGGATCTTTTCCGAGTCTGGAACATGATCGCCTCCAGTCAGGGCGCTCCCCCGCCGGCTGAGGAGAGCGCCTCGGCTGTCCGGGCGGCCGACTCCGGGGACGGTCCGGCGGGCGGAGGAGTAGCCGAAACCCCCGGGACGTCCCTCACTGCAGGTGGCGAGGGGGCTCGGGAGTGCGGAGCGTTCCCGACCGAGCTGACCCCCGCTCGGCTGGAACTGCTCATCGGACCCAGGCCCCGAAACCCTCCTCGGGAGTCGGTCCTGCACAACCCGAGCCGCCTCTCGGAAATGCCCTCCATGCCATTCCAATCGGAGCGGAGGGGTTTCCTGTACGGGCTGCTCCTGCACACTCTCCACTTCCTCGCCCTCGTCAGCCGGCCGGACACGCCCTGGCGGTCCGCGTTGCCATCTGGCGGCGAGGGGAATCCCCGATGGAGGTCTCTCTACGCGGGAGTCTTCCCCCTTTACATCGGGGACCTGTGGTGGAGGGTGCTGCACAGAGCAGTCCCGTGCAATAGGCTTTTAAGTAGGTTCACGGACTCCCAGGCCACCTGTACTTTCTGCGGCCTGGACGAGTCCGTATTCCACATTTATACGGAGTGTGCGAGGTTGCAGCCCCTATTTGAGTATCTGAAGGGGCTGCTCCTCAAATTCTGGCTGCACTTCAGTACCACGATCCTGATCTTTGGGCACCCGGTGCGGAGTGTCTTGGGCCGGGAGGAGGATCTCCTCGTTGGTCTGCTCCTGGGCCTGGCCAAGGTGGCAACACACAGGTCCAGGTTGCGGGCCGTCGGGGGGTTCGTCCTCCCCGATTGCCTGCCCCTCTTCCGCGGTTACGTACACGCCCGGGTGTCCCTGGAAAAGGAGCATGCGGTGTCCGCTGGTACGCTTGAGGCCTTCCGCGACCGGTGGGCACCGCAGGGACTGGAGTGCATCGTCGACGCCGAGAATGGCATTTTAATTTGAGCTTTTTTGTTTATTTATCTGGTTTTAATAAAGTTATTTTAAATATATAAGTGTGTATATAAAGTGGGCCTGAGGAATAAAGGCCCCCTCGACATTAAAAATATATAAAGGGGGCCTGAGGAATAAAGGCCAAAAATAAAAAGGGCTGGAAAAAAAGAATAAACAGGGTTGGCCGCTGTCTAATTGGAGTGTTGACTGCTGATTGCAGCAACGAGCCTCAGCTGAGAGTGCTGGTGGCCGTTGGAGGTTGCAGAGGTGGAGAGAGGAGCTACACTGAGCAAGGGAGAGCAGCAACAAACAAGCAGAGGGAAAACTTCAACAACAATCGCCATTAATGTGAAGAAAGAGACATTCTTTTTTGTTGGAAACAAGGCTTTGTCTGGAGGTGGGTGCTGACCACCAGCAATTTACTTTGGACTGTTGTGGGAAGAACAAGTGGCCGGAACAACAAGGGGCGGAGCTGCCAATTCAACAGGAATTTGTACTGCTGCAACAAGCACACAGGGAAGCTCCCTCCCCACCCCAATTTCCCAGCCTAGGTCAGCTGAAGCTGCCCGGCTAAACAGACGGAAGGGGATAATAGTGCCTGGGCAGCTTCAGCTGACCCAGGTGAAGACGCCTCCCCCAACCAGAAGACCAGAAGAACGGAAGACCAAGTGCAAAGACTGTTTTAAATGTGCTGTGAGCACCACCTCCAGAAAGCAAACCATCCCTTACATCCTATCTTTACTTCTCCTCTATTCCCTCAGCCTCTCCCCTAAACTGTTGTTTGTTTGTTTGTTTGTTTTTAATACATATTCAATATTTTCTGCTAATCTGTGATATTTGGTGTGCAAGCCCACAATTCGGGGTGGGTCTAGCTCTTAGACCCATGGCAAGCCCTTCATCACCGGTGGTGGGGCCCTCAACTACCTATGCAGCGGCAGCCTCTCTGGCTGCCCACGTGGCCCCATCACCCTTTAAATTGATAACATCCAGCCATGGGGTGAAGAGATATCCCCACCCCAACATGGCCATTGAGGCCTGCGTAAAGGCAACGGCCGAGCTGGTCGGCCCCTCTGCCATTGTTGCAGCCTCAAAGATGTATGGGAAGGCTGTGTTCGTTTTGAAGACCAAGCAGGTGGTGTCCCTGGCACTGAGTAAAGGGCTCACTGTGGCGGGACCATCCTGCCGGTGGACCCTCTGGGGGTCACTGCGCAGCGGATTATGCTATCCAACGTCCCACCCTTCATTCCCAGTGAGCTCCTCCTCCCCCACCTGCACCAACTGGGTGAGGTGAGGTCGGGGATCACCCCAGTCCGGCTTGTTCTTCGGGAACACAGCCTCCAACATGTATTTTCCTTCCGCCGCCAGTTATTTATGCAGCTGGCACGGGAGGAGGTCTCGGAGGGCCAATTTAATGTCCAGTTCCAGGGGACGGCCGACAACGTCTTTTGGACCTCGGATGGGGCGCGGTGCCACGGCTGCAAGGGAGTGGGGCATATTCGTAAGGCTGTATTTTCACGGCCTCCAGCGGGTAGGGGAGTGCCCGTCCGAGTGGAAGGAAGACGCGGAGGAAAATGAAACATCAAGAGGTGCGTCCCCTGGACACATTGAAACAACCCGAGCCTGAGCTCAGCCCAAAGCCCGTTCTCACGGACCCCACCTGTCCCAGGGCTGGGCTCAGGCCCAGGGTGACTGAAAAAAGGAGGGTGGCGAGGCGGAGGCCTCTGAAGACATGGAGGTCTCTGAGCCACTGCGCCCTGGTGGGAAAAAGAGGAGAAGGCACCCCTCCACAGAGGTAACGAGGGGCCCTGAGGCGCCTGTTTCGGGTCCCCAGGTTTCCCCTACCACCACCATCAAGGCTACAATGTCCGGGCAGGAGCTCCCTATTCCGCAGGAAAGAGGGGAGGGGAAGGCCCCGGTACATGAGGCCCTCCTGAAGGCGTAAGTGGGACCCTGCTTGTGGTGGGGGAGCCTGAGGACGCTGCCTATTTGTCGCTGCACTGGGTCGGGTGCCCTGAGTGGAGGGGAGGGCGAGGCCCCAAAGGGCCGGCCCTCCGAGCCAGAGTCCACCACCAACCAGGAGACACCCGACCCGGTTATATCCGAGAATGCTACCCCATCCGCTGGGCCTGTGGGTGCTGGCGGAGCGGGAGATCGCCTCCTCTCTCCACCTCCGGTCTCGGCTCCGGCTGGATTTCCGGAGTCGGGTACCTCCGTCTCCCCTGGACCACTCATTGGCCTCGGGGTGGAGGTGGAGGGGCGTCCTGAACCGCTGGCGCCCACAGGCTCCAGTTTCAAAGTAGAACCCAGAGAGGACTCCTCCGCCATCGATCCTGGGGGTGGGATCGAGACGGAGGCAGGGCCAGGTGGCGCGGCCGTGACGTCTGCCCCACAGTGTGTGGTGGATGTGTCGGCCGCTGGTGGTGACAACCCGGAAGAGGAAGGGAATTATGTGTGGGGCACGGAGGATGACCTTGATTCCATCGCCAGTGAGTTGGTGGAGTCCCTCGTGCCTCCCACCGAATCTCCTCTCATCTCCATGGCGGAACTCCGGTATTTCCTCGCGGCTTGCAGGGGTTGCGGCAATAAAGTTCAGCTGCCCCTCGGCCGTTGGTTGAATCTGGCGCAGATCCAGTCCTTCCCTGCCGCCCTCAAGAAAGCGGGCAAGCGCGCAGGCGTGAAAGTGGTTGAGAGGCGCCGTTTTAATGTGTTCCTCAATGGGTTGCTGGGGGAGTGGAGGGCCAGGTGCACTTCCAGTCCCTCCTCACAGTGAGGTGTTTGTGACGGTTTTAACTACCTTTGACACGAAGATAACCATCGCCAGCCTCAACATCAACGGCAGCACGGGGTCTCACTGCAGAGTTCACAATCTCTCAGTCCTCATGGAAGGGAGATACACAGTGAGATTTCAGCAGGAAACCAACAACGTTCCGGGAGACGAAGCTACCTGGCTCCTGGAGTGGCAGAGTGGGGTCTACATGAGTCACCTCACCCCAGTTTCTAGTGGAGTGGCTATCTTGTTGGCCCCGACTTTTCAGCCGGAGATCTTGGGGGTCAAGGAGCTAGTGCCGGGCCGCTTGCTCCACCTCGCCGTTCGCCTGGGTAGCGTGCCGCTCCTGTTTGTGAACGTGTACGCGCCCAGGCATGGCGCGTTGCAAGCGCGCTTCTTTGAAGAAGTGTCCGCTCTCTTGAGCTCCATCGATAGCAGCGAGTGCATCATCCTCGGGGGGGGGGGGGGATTTTAACTGCAGCGGGCCCCAGCACGGCCAAGCGCCGGTGGAGAAGTTGAGGGGACCGATCAGCTCACTTAACCTGTTGGACGTCTGGCGGAATCTCCATCCCAACTCCAGCGCCTTCACGTGGAGGTCTGGAGGAGGAGTATCCCTAATCGACCGCCTCTACTTTTCACAGGCATACGTCACCCTTGTCTCGGCGGCCTCCATGCGGCTGGTGCCGTGCTCAGACCACCACGTGGTGTGGGCCGAGTTCAGTCCACTCCGCACGCGGGCAGGGTCGCGTACTGGCACTTTAACAACCGGTTGCTGGAGGACGTGCGATTTCGGGACTCGTTCTGTCGATTCTGGGCCGACTAGAGAAGGACGCTGGGGGGCTTCCCCTCCTTGAGGCTTTGGTGGGATGTGGACAAGACTCACAGCCGCGTCTTCTGTCAGGAGTATGCAAGGGGGTCGACCAAGAGGCGGGAAGTTGAGATCGGGCGCCTCGAGAAGGAGGTCCTCGATTTGGAGTCCCGCCTCGGTCATGCCGTCGCGGACCCGGCCCTGTGGCAGGCGTACAAGGAGAAGAAGCACTCGCTGAGGGACCTGCAGCTCATAGGGTCCTGAGGCGCTTACGTGAGGTCGCGGATCCAGATCCTGGAAGTTGGACCGCGCCTCACCCTTCTTCTACTCGCTGGAAAAATGGCGGGGGGTCCGTAAGCAGCTCGTCGAGTTGCTGGCCGACGACGGGTCCTCCATCATGGATCCAGAGGGAATGGGCCTCCTGGTTCGTACTTATTACAGTGTGTTGTTCTCTCCGGATCTGTCCAGCGACAGGTTTTGTGGGAGGACCTGCCGCAGGTCAGCCCAGTGGGCGCCGAATGGTTGGAGGCACCGCTCACTTTGGTGGAGCTGACCTGCGCCCTCCATCAGCTCTCGAGGGGCAAATCCCCAGGGCTGGGTGAGTTGACCGTGGAGTTCCTCAGGGCGTTCTGGGACGTTCTGGGGGTCGATTACGCGAGGGTCCTGGGGGAAAACCTGGTGACCGGGCAGATGCCCCTCTCGTTGCACAGGGCGGTCATCGTTCTCCTGCCGAAGAGGTTTTGATCTCCACCTGCTAAAAAACTGGCGTTCAGTCTCCCTCCTCAGCACGGATTATAAGATCTTTGCCCGGGCGATGTCTACCCGCCTGGGCTGCGTGCTGGCCCACATGATCCAGCAGACCATTCATACACGGTCCCGGGCCGGTCCAACCAGGACAACATCCACCTGGTCCTGGACCTGATCCATCTTTCCCAGAGGACTGGTCAGTCATTCGCCTTTCTCTAACCTCGACCAGGGGAAGGCGTTTGACAGGGTGGATCACGGATACCTTTTCGGGACTTGGCGCGCTTTCGGACTCGGGCCGCATTTCGTGGCCCGGGTCCGACTTTTAAAAGCTGCCGCAGAGTGTCTTGTCAAGGTTAACGGGTCCTTTACGGCGCCGCTTCGCTTTGGGAGTGGAGTGCGTCAGGGATGCCCCATGTCCGGCCAATTGTACACCATCTGCGTGGAGCCCTTCCTGTGCCTAGTTCGCAGGAGGTTGAGGGGATTGGCTCTGCGTGAGCTGGCAATGCGGGTCGTCCACTCGACTTACGCCGACAACGTGCTCCTCGTGGTCACGGATCCTGTTGACTTGTGGAGCATGCGCGACTGCCAGCAGACCTTTTCTGCAGCATCCTCTGCGAGGATCAATTGGGAGAAATGTTCCATTCTCCTGGTGGGTCAGTGGCGGGTGGACTCCCTGTCGGAGGAGATGACACCTTTTGTGTGGAGCACCACGCACCCTCTCTATCTGGAAGTCCACCTTAACCCTGCTGAGGAAACCTGGCAGGAAAACTGGCAGGAGTTGGAGGCGAAAGTCACCACTCAGCTGGGGCCCTGGACAGGACTGCTCTGAGTGCTTTCCTACAGGGGCCGAGCGCTGTTAATAAACCAACTTGTGGCCTCCATGCTGTGGTACCGGTTGGTCACTTTGGCCACGCCCCCTGCATTAGCAGCCAAGATCCAGAGGAAACTCGTCGATTTCTTCTAAGGGGCAACAGGAAACACTGCGTCTCTGCCGCGGTCCTGAGTCTCCCGATCGAGGAGGGCAACCAGTCGCTGGTGTGCGTCCGCACCCAGGCTGCGACTCTCCGCCTTCGGACCCTGCAGAGATACCTGTACGTCGAGCGTCATCCCAGATGATGGTTGCTGGCGACATATTTTTTCCGCCAGTGTCACTGCCTTCGAGATGACACGCAGCTCCCGGTGGAGTCCATTAGCCGCGCCTCTCTGAGGGAGTTGCCTGTCTTTTACGTCTTTGAATGTTACGTCAGTCAGCGATTCTGACAGCTTTGATGTACGTCTTTGAAACTTGATCTGTGCATGTCCACTGACCGCCCGTTTTAGCCACTGTCGGATGAACATACATTCAGCAGCACGAGGAACTCCCTCCAATGTTATTTAAAAGGACCAGGCATCCAACTTACAGGTGAGGGACTTTAGACTTACTTCTGCTATTGAAAAGTTAGTGACGTGCTGTGGATGGTTTTCTGCAGGTTGTGTTGTGAGCAACTACAGACATTCAGGGAGGACAGAGGATTTGGTGACCTAACACTGGACGAGTTATGGGGACTGTAGTTAAAGTGTTTCTGGGTCTGTAACATGATCAATAAATGGAGCAGAGTCTGCTGAGAGGTGAAGCTCTGTGAAGAGGAAGGAGGAGGGGGCTCTGACCTACCCACTCCGGGTTTTCCAAGAGCACCATTCCGACATACACCTAACCCCGGAGCAATGTGTGAGGTGACTCTGATTCAATAAGGATGTGGTCACAGAGCGGTGTCACCTCCTGTAAAACGTCCTGGAGCCTCACACCACGGTGAGGACGGAACTGTCAGTGGCTTTTAAGGTCACAGTTTCATTGAACCTCTATGTATCTGGATCTTTCAAATAAATAGCAGGCGTCACAGTGGCGCAGTGGTAAGCACCGCAACCACACCACTCCCGCAACCCGGGTTCAATTCTGGGTACTGCCTGTGCGGAGTTTGTATGTTCTCCCTGTTTTTGCGTGGGTTTCCTCCCACATGCCAAAGACTTGCAGGTTGATAGGTAAATTGGCCGTTCACAATTTTCCCTCGTGTAGGTAGGTGGGAAATATAGGGACAGGTGGGGATGTGGTAGGAATATGAGATTAGTGTAGCATTAGTATAAATGGGTGGTTGATGGTCGGCACAGACTCGGTGGGCCGAAGGGCCTGTTTCAGTGCTATATCTCTAAACTAAACTAAACTGACATAGAGTGGTAGAAATTGATGGAGTCATGGAGTCACGTACGACACAGAAGGTGGCCATTCTGCCCATCCGTGTTCAGTCAATGCCAATAACCCGTTCATTCCCCAGATCCCTGCAAGTTTATTTCCTTCAGGTGCCCATCCAGTTTCCTTTGAAATCATTGATTGTCTTGCCTTCCACCACCCTCATGGGAAGTGAGTTCCAGCTCGTTACCACCCACTGTGTAAAAAAGTTCTTCCTTATTTTCCCCCTGCATCTATTACCCAAAAGATTCCATTTGTGTCCCCGAGTCCGCCTTTCATCAGTTAATGGGAACAGTTTTTCCTTGTCTATCTTATCTAAGCCATCATAATCTTGTACAACTCTATCAAATCTCTCTCAATCACCTTTACTTCAAGGGAGAACAACTCCATCTTCTCAAAACTATCCTTGTAACTAACCATCCGCCGCTCCCCCCTCCCATCCCTGGAACTATTCTGGTAAATCTCCTCTGCACCCTCTCAAGTACCTTCACATCCTTCCTGAAGTGTGGTGACCAGAACTGGACACAGTTCTCTAGTTGGGGCCTAACCAAAGCTTTACAAATTTTCAGCATAACTTCCCTGATTTTGTATCTTTGCCTCTAATCATGAAGCCCAATATCTGATAAGCTTTGATTAACACTCTCCCAATATGTCCTTCCACCTTCAAAGATCAATGCATATGGAGCCCCAGGTCCCTCTGTTCCTGCACAATCTTTAGACCTATGCCATTAAGTCTATATTGCTTTCCTATTCTTTCTGCCAAAATGCATCACCTCACACTCCTCTCTATTAAATTCCACCTGCCACTTCTCTGCGCATTCTGCTAGCCTATCTATATCCTGTTGTAGGCAGTTTGCATCATCCTCACTGTTTACCACACCTCCAAGTATGGTATCATCGGAAAATTTTGTAATTCTAATCTGAATTCCAAGCTCCATCTCATTTATATATAGCAAACAAAATGAGTTGGTCCCAGCACTGACCCTTGGAAAACATCACTGTCTACCGTCCTCCAGTGTGAAAAATAACCGTTTACCACCACTCTGCCCGAAATATCTCTTCTTTGAAGGTAGCTCCTGTTTTCCTGCCAAACGTTGACTCTAATTTATTCGCCCCAGCTCCATTTTTACACTGGTTGACTTGTTGAAGTTGACATTCTCACAGTTAATTATTCTTACTCTGGATTGCTCTTTGTCCTTTCACATAGTCAACAAAAACCTTATGATACAATGATCACTGTCCTCTAAATGTTCTCCTACTGATACTTAATCCACTTGGGTCCAGCTCATTCTCGAGAACCAGGTCGAGCAGTGCCTCCTTTCTCGTTGGACTAGCAACATACTGTTGTAGAAAAATTTCCTGCACACACAGTAGTAACTCCTGCCTCCCTCTGCCCTTTACATTACTACTATCCCAGTTCTTATTCGGATAATGAATGTTCCCCCATTGTAACTACTCTATAATTCTTGCATCTTTCATTAATTTTCTTGCAGATTTGTTCCTCCACATCCTTCCCATTAGCTGATGGCCGATGGACAACACCAAGCAATGTAAATGCACCTTTTTTGTTCTTTAGCTCTATCCAAATAGATTCTGTCCTTCACCCACCCACGCCCCCACCCACCCCCACTCCCACCTCCCATCTCCCCACACATGCCCCCGGGACTTTCACTCTCTCCAGCACTATAATGTTCTCCTTACTCAATACCACCACCCTTACTCCTTTTCTCCCTTTCCTATTTTTTCTGAACACCTTGTATCCAGGAATATTTAACACCCAGTTCTGCCCTTCTTGGAGCCAGATCTCTGTTATAGCCACAACAACATATTTCCATATGGTAATCTGCACCTGTACCTCACCAGTCTTATTAACCACACTCCGTATTCACATACATGCACATCAACCCTGATGTCAACTTTATTGCTTCCTCCCTTCCTCAGACCCCAACTAATAACTTTATAAACCCTACTATAGTGCTATCCATCTCTCCCAGTATTCTGTGCAGTTTAGAATTCCTCTCTGATGTTTACCCCTGATTCCCACACCCCTGTCAATTTAGTGTAAACCCTCTCCAGCAGCACTAACAAATCACCCTGCAAGGAAATTAGTCCAGCTCTGTTCAGGTGCAACCGTCCGGCCGGTACAGAGCCCTCATTCTCCAGAACTGGTCCCAGTGTCCAGAAATATAAACCTCACTGCTTCTGCAGCATCCTTCCAGCCACACATACATCTGTGCAATCCTCCTATTTCTGTACTCACTCGCACGGGGTACTGGGAGTAATCCGGAGATTACTGCTTTGAGATGGCTAACTTCTTTCCCAGCACCCGGAATTCTGACTGCAGGACCACCTTCCACTGTCTGCCCAGCTCATTCGTACCGATGTGGACCACGACTGCTGGCTGTTCACCCCCCACATTTAGGATGCTCTGCAGCCACTCAGTGATATCCTTGACCCTGACACCAGGGAGAAAACACACCATCCTGGATACATGTCTGCGGCCTCAGAAACGCTCGTCTGTTCCCGTGACTATCGAATATCCTGTCACTGTCAACATTCTAGTCTTCCCTGTACCCCCTCCCACCCCCAGTACAGGTGAGACAGCCAGGGTACCATGACCTTGTCTCTGGCTGCAGTCCCCAGATGAAACATCACATTCCTCAGTATTGAATACTGGTTGGAGAGTGATATGCACTCTGGGGTCTCCTGTGCTACCTGCCTGATTCTTCCTGACGTCTGGTGATCACCCATTCCCTCTCTCTCTCTCTGCATACCCATAAGCTGTGGGGTGACCACATCTATAAACGTGCTCTCCACAAATCACTCAACCTCACATATACACTGCAGTGACATCCATGGTCCCACCATCTGCAGCTTGTACATCATCCCAGACAGCAGGATGAGGGGGAGGTGGGAGTTAAGAAGGGGCATAAGGCAGGAACATAATGTCATCCTGAATACTCCCGGTGATGCCGGATGCCATGGGCTCTGTCACTGCCGTTCCCATGAGGTGGGGAACCATTTCCTCCCTCAGGCTCAGGGGATGAAGCTATGCCTGGTCCCCGCCGGTTCACTGCTGCTCCCTGTGATTATGGGTCACCTTGTCCTGCAAGAGAGAGGGCAGAATTTCAGTGATGGTGTTGCACTGTGTCTGGGTGATATGCCTGCCATAGCTGAATAGCTGGTGGTATGTGAAGGCAGTGAGAGGTGGATGTGAGGCTGGTATCAGTGGAAGGTATGTAAAGGTGATGTGGAGTATGTGAATGTTGAGTGTGAGTCCTGAGTGTTAGGGACTGCTGATGGGTGAGTGATGGGGGTGTGGTACATTGAGTCGTGTGAGAGGTTGGTGATGTTGGGGTAGGAGATGCCATGTGGTGATGAATTCACTGACATTGACCACCCGTGTGAGTTCATTTAACTTCTTCTGACACTGCTGCCAGGTCCTCGGGGCCAGACTTCTTGCATTGACCTCCCTGGCCACCTGCTCCCATTCCCTTCAAAGTGCGGTTCTTGAGAGTCTCCACCCCACCCCACAGAAACATGGCCTCTCTTCTCCTGTCACCCTCCATGACTAAGGCCTCCAGCACCACATCCGTGAACCGCAGAGCCCTGTGCTAGTATTCCATCTACCTTTTCTCCAATTGCAGCATTCACAGTCAGCAGCAGCAGCCTCCTGTGATTCAGTGCAGCTTCATTTTAAGAGGGACAGACTGTCTTTAAAGGCTGAATCCTGGCTGAAACACGTGCTAGTCTCAGAAACTGTTAAGGTTCCTGTTAAGCGTACAGACAGACAGCAGCGTGGGTCACCCTGGGCGGCCCCTCGACTTAATGGAAATGAAATGTGGAGGCCGCAGCAATTTTGTGTCACCTGCCTCAACTGGCAGATCATGACCCTTCTGCCCAAAAAGCGATGCAAACCCTGTTTTCTCCCTCTTTCTATTTTCCTTTCCCTCTTTCCCCTTTCTCATTCTCTCTCCCTTCACTCTCTGTCTGCTGCTCATAGAATTAGAGGCATATGCAGCACAGAAGGAGGCTATTCGGTCCTTTGTGTTGGTGCTGTTTCTTTGAAAGAGCTGTCTAATTATTACCACTCTCCTTCTTTATCCCAGACTCTTTTTTTCGCCTTTTCCTGTCTTTTTTAAAAATTTCCTTTTGAAAGATATTATTGAATCTACTTCCACCATATTTTCGGGCAGTGAATTCCAGATCCCAACAACTCGCTGTGAAGGAAAATTCTCCTCATTTCACCTCTGGTTCCTTGTCAATTACCTTCAATCTGTGTCTTCTTAATACTGAACTTTCTGACACTGGAAACAGTTTCACATTAATTACTCTCTCAAAACTCTTCATGATTTTGAATTCGATATTAAATCTCCTCTTACCCTTCACTGCTCTAAAGAGAAAAATCCCAGCTTTTCCAATCTCTCCATGTAACTGAATTCCCAGATCCCTGGTGCCATATGATTAAAATTCTGCTATTCCATGTGTCATGTACTGGGATGTGCTGTCGTGTTTTATATAGATTTAACATAACTTCCCAGTTTTGTTTTCTATCCCTCTATTTATAAAGCCCAGGATCTCATATGCTTCATTGCCTGCATTGTTAACTTGTCCTGTGATCGTCAACGATTTACACATAAACTGCCCAGGTCTCTCTCTTCTTTCACTCCCTTTACACTGTAACATGTAGCTTGTGTTGTCTCTCCACAGACATCCTTCTAAAATGTATTACCTCACATCTCTGCTGTGACAATTCAAATTTCAGAAGATTGAAAACATTGTTTTCAGTCCCTGCTCCTAACTTCATTTCCTAGCTACCGACTCTATCCCTCTCCCTGGCAACCGTGTGAGACTAAACCAGACTGTTCACACCTTGGTATCCTATTTGACCCCGAGATGAACATCTGACCACATATGCACACCTTCACTAAAACCGCCTATCTGCACCTAGAAAAGCATAGACAAATCATAGAATGTTTACAACACAGAAAGAGGCCACTTGGCCCATTGTGACTCTGCTGTCCAAAAAACGACCTCCACAGCCCAATCCCGCCTTCCAGCATTTGGTCTCTAGCTCTGCAGATTAAATCACTTGAGGTGTAACAGGCACATTTAAAATGAGATGAGGTTTTCAGCCCCTTCTACCATTTCAGAAAGTGAGTTCCAGACCCCTACCCCACCACACCCTGGGTTATTATTTTCCTCATCTCCCCTCTAATTTTTCTACCAATCTTTTAAGTCCATGCCCTGCTGTAACTGATCTCTCTGCTAAGGTGAATAGACCCTTCACCTCCACTATATCCACGGCCCTCTACCTTTTGTACGTTTCAATCAGATTTCCCCTCAGCCTTCTCTGTTCCAAGGAGAACAACCCCAGCCTATCTAATCTTTCTTCATAGTTGCATTTTCCCAGTCCCGGCAACATGTTTGTTAATCTCCTCTGTACCCTCTCTCGTACAATTACATCATTTATGTAATGAGGTGACCAGAACTACACTCAGTACTCAAGTTGTGGCCGAACCAATGATTTACGTAGTGCCAGCATAACTTCAATGCTCTTATATTCTTTACCTCAGCGAATAAGGGAAAGCATTCCATATGCCTTCTTAATCACCTTATTGACCTGTCCTGCTACCTTCAGCTATCTGTGGGCATTCACTCAAAGGTCAGTCACTACCTCTACACTTCTCAGTATTCTCCACCCCTCAGGATTTGGTCGTCACTGTCTGCGCCTGCATTTATTGCCCATCCTCATTGCCCTTGAACTGAGTGGCTTGTGAAGCCATTTAAGAGTCCATCACATTGCTGTGGGTCTGGAGTCACATGTGGCCAGATCAGATAAGGTCAGCGGATCTCCTTCCCTAAAGGACATTAGTAAACCAGATGGGCTTTTCAAACAATCGACAATGGTTTCATGGTCACCATTAGAGTAGCTGTTTAATTCCAGAACTATTAATTGATTTCAAATTTCATTATGTGTCATGGTGGGATTCGAATCTACGTCCCCAGAGTGTTAACCTGGGTTTGCTGGATTTACAAGTGCAGTGACATTGCCACTACACCACTGTCTCCATTAAATGCTGCTGGAAACATCCCTCCAGTCGCTAAACCGCCTGTCAGCAATTACTCTTTCTTTCCTGCCACTGAGCTAATTTTGCATCCGCCTTGCTGCATTTCCCTGGATCCCCTGGGATTTTATTTTTAACAAGTCTGCTATGTGGGCCCTTGCCAAAAGCCTTGCTAAAATCCAAGTAGACGCATCAACGACATTAACCTCATCTATCGTCCTTGTTACTTCATCAATAAATCATGCAAGTCAGTCAGACACGATCTTGCCTCAACACATCTATGGTGATTGTCCTTGATAAACCTGTGCCTTTCTAAGTGACAGTTTATCCTGTCTCTCAGAATAGATTCCAATAATTTTCCCACTCTGAGGTTAGACTGACTGGCCTGTAGTTATTCGGTCTATACTTCACTCCCTTTTTATACAGTGGTACAATGTTAGCAGTTCTCCAATCCTCCATCACCACACCTGTATCCAGTGAGGACTGGAAAATCATGGACATACCTTTGGCTATTTCTCGTGTTGCTTCTCTTAACAACTGGGGTACATTTCATCACGCCATGGTGATGTATCAACTTTCAATGAGGCTAATTCCATTAGTAATTCCTCTCTGTCTATGTTTATCACATCCAATAATTCACACTCCTCCTCCTTAACTGAAATATCTGCACCGTTCCCCTCTTTTGTGAAGACAGTCACAAAGTATTCATTAAGAACCATATCAGTAACTACTGTCCCTACACATAGGTTACCTTTTCGGTCATTAATGGGCTCTACTCTCTCCTTAGTTGTCCTCTTAGCCTTAATGTATTGAAAGAAAAAACATACATGGGTTCACCTTGATTTAGTTTGCCAATATTTTTTTTATGATCTCTCCTTGCTTTCGTAAATTCCTTTTTGATATTAGCCCTCCACTTTCTATACTCCTCTTGGTTTTCTGTTGCATTGAGTTCTCGGTGTGGACATAAGCTTGCCTTTCCTGCTGTATCTTACCCTGCAAGCTCCTTGACATCCATGGGGCTGGGGAATGAGACTGACTTGATTTATCTACAAAGCGCTGGCAGGGACTCGATGAGTTGAAATTTCCCATTCAGCGCCAGAATTGACGATGCCACTATGACTCTATGACATGGGTATTCTATTACAACAACTTTCCTATACTGGGAAAGTTTATAATGGACTGGACAGCATCACCCTGTTGAACCCCGTGATGTAAGTGAAATGTTTGATGCCCCAGAACATGGTTAACAAATGTCCTTCACAAACAGAGTAAATAAGTTCAGCCCAACTCACAATTCTGGATCATTCACAATGGGGAGTAGTTTCACCTGGTTTTCTCAACATAGGACAGCAGCCAGGCTTTTCACTGTGTCCCCCACCTCCATGTGGAAAGTCTTGTCAGGGTTAGGTGAGAGAAGACACGTTGCCTGGGCGACAGCTTTCTTCAATTGTGTTACTGCTACTTACTGCCACTCTTCTGTCCAACCCGGTTAAACCTGGTCATTATCACCATTAGGTAGTTCATAAAGAGGAGTCGCAGTCTCTGCACATCGAGGGATGAGGGTCCGCTGATACCCCACCAGCCTGAGGATGGGACACCGGGCAGTCTTTATGGTGGACAGGGGTAGACACTGGATGGTCTCGACCTGATGTTGGTCTGGGCTGATGGTGGATGATCCAATCTTGACACCTGCAACGCTGACACGATCTTACATCAGCTGGGTCTTACGTGGATGGTCTTTTAGTCCAACTCCCAAAGTAATTGCAGTAGTTCCTGTAAAAGGGTTAAATGTGTAGACACGGTCTCTGGTGATGTGGAGATCATCGACATGTTAAGGCGAGGTGGAAGACTGTGAAAATCTCAGATGGGCACGGCCATACGTTTGTGGAGAAAAGTGGGGTTATTGTGGAACCCCTTGTGACAGACATGTCCAGGGGTATCTCTGATCCTCAGAAGTGAATGTGAATTTAAATTGTTTCTCTAGTTTTACTGGGATACTCCAATAACCATTAGAGATATCCAGGGTGGTGAAGTCAGCCCTGTTGCTGGGAATCCGGGAGAGTAGGGTGGGTGTCTCTCAGACAACCGGGTTCACACAGGGGTGACTGAGTTAAGTTTGTGGTCGTCAAAAGACAGTCACCAGCTGCCATCCGGTTTTCTAACCGGCCAAATCGGGCAGTTAATAATGATTGTGTCTTTGTGAATTACACCCTGGTATAACAATGAACTGATAGTGTCTGGAATATATGATATAATCTCAGCTCGGTAAGAATACTGCTTCATGGAGCATGCAATGGTCAGTTAATTTCTTCAGGTCTGCTCATGTTTCCACAGTCATCGTTATGAGTTGTGATTACACTCAGCACCGACTCGAGAATCGCCTGCACCTCAGGGTCATCAGAGGTGACTGGTTCACACTCCTCTGATATTTTAATCAGGAATATTGAGGGTGCAATGGACACCAGAGTAGGGGTATGGTTTAATGTTCTAAAATATACAAATATAGGAATAATCAATTACTGCTGATAACCTTTGAGCACATTACTGCCCAGTAGTCCCTGTCCATTATGCAGGATCATAGAAAAGGGAGGCAGGACTTTGACATGAACTCTGTTCGCTCTCCTACACCACTGTAAGATCTGATCTCGGTTCACAGTTTACCCAAAAGGAGGTCGAAGGGTCACAAGCAGTTTATTGCAAGGAAACTATTGGAAAAACAAATTGGAGGGGCAGGAATAATGTCGACTTGGAGTGGCAGGGATTAATTAGAGATAGTCAGCAGGGCTCTGCCAGGAGGTAATCCTGTCTAACTAACTTGATTATTTTTTTTCGAGGCAATGACTTGATGTGCAGATGAGGGTAAAGCAGTTGATGTAGTCTACATGGACTTTTGCAAGGCTTTTGATAGGATCCTGCATGGGAGATTGGTTAAGAAGGAAAGAGCCCATGGGATCCAGGGCAATTTAGCAAATTGCATCCAAAATTGGCTTAGTGGCAAAAGGCAGACCATGCTGGTCGAGGGTTGTTTTTGTGAGTGGAAGCCTGTGGTGACTGGTGTACCACCGGGATCGGTGCTGGGACCCTTACTGTTTGTAGTGTGCATTAATTATTTGGACGTGGCTATAGGAGGTATGATCAGTAAGTTCGCAGATGGCACTAAAATTGGTTGTGTTGTAAATCCTGAGGAGGAAAGCCTTAGATTACAGAATGATATAGCTGGGCTCGTAAGATGGGTGCCGCATTGGCAAATGGAATTTAATCCTGAGAAGTGTGAGGTGATCTCTTGTGGGAGGACTAACAAGGCAAGGAAATATACAATGGCTGGTAGGACCCTAGGAAGTACAGAGGGTCAGAGGGACCTTAGAGTACTTGTCCCGAGATAACGGAAGGCAGCAACACAGGTCGATAAGGTGGTTAGGAAGGCATGTGGGATACTTTCCTGTACTAGCTGAAGCATGGAATATAAGAGCAGGGAGGTTATGATGAAGCTGTATAAAACGCTATTTAGGCCACAGCTGGAGTACTGTGTACAGTTCTGGTTGCCACACTATAGGAAGGATGTGATTGCATTGAGTGAGAGGGTGCAGAATAGATTCACCAGGATGTTGCCTGGGCTGGAGCATTTCAGCTATGAAGAGAGACTGAAAAGGCGAGGGTTATTTTCTTTAGAGCAGAGAAGTCTGAGGGTGTCGTGATTGAGATATACAAAATTCTGAGGGGCATCGATAGGTTAGATTGGAAGAAACCTTCTTTTTCCTCTTAGCTGAGGGGTCAATAACCAGGGGATATTGATTTAAGGTAAGGGGCAGGAGGTTGAGAGGGGATTTGAGGAAAATAATTTTCACCCGGAGGGTGGTTCGCTTCTGGAACCCTCTGCCTGAAGAGGTGGTGGAGGCAGGAAACCTTACTACATTTAAGAAGTATTTAGATGAGCACTTGAAACGCCATAGCATACAAGGCTACAGGCCAAGTGCTGGAACTGGGATTAGAATAGTTAGGTGTTTGATGGCCGGAACAGGCATAGTAGGCCGAAGGGCCTGTTTCTCTGCTGTATTTCTGTCCAACTGTATGACTCTATTGAGGAGTAACAGTTCAAATACAGCACAGCATCAGAATAAACATAGTAGACATACGCCCTGTGGCAGGTGAGAAAGGCTTTCTGGCAATGGATCAGATGTTCTAAGCTATTATTGAAGACGTTATAGCAGGGCACGTGGAAAAATTCAAAGTGATCAGGCAGAGTCAACATGGCTTTGTGAAAGGGAAATGATGTTTAACCAATGTATTGGAGTTCTTTGAAGAAGTAACATGCGGTGTGGATAAAGGGGAACTGATGGATGCACTGAACATAGATTACCTGAAGGCATTTGATAAGGTACCACATCAGACGTCATTGTGGAAAATAAAAACTCATGGTATAGGGGGGTAACATATTGGCATGGATAGAAGATTGGCGAGCTAACAGGAAACAGAGAGTAGGCATATATGATTGGCAAGATGCTACGAGTGGTGTGCCACAGGGATTATTGCTGGGGCCTGAACTTTTTACAATTTATATAAATGACTTGGATGAATGGACCGAAGGTATGGTTGTAAAATTTGCCAATGACTCAAATATAGGTAAGATGGTAAGTTCTGAAGAGGACATAAGGCCGCTACAAAGGGATATAGATAGGTTATTTGTGTGAGCAAAGATATAGCAAATGGAGTATAATGTGAGAAGAGGTGAAATTGTCCATTTTGGCTGGAAGACTTGTCTGTTAACTCGAGACTTGACTATTCTAATACACTCCTGGCTGCTCTCCCACATTCTCCTCTCTGTAACCTTGTGGCCATCCAAAACTCTGCCGCCATCTTTTAATTTACACCAAATTCAATTCACCCAACATCCCTGTGCTCAGTGACCTACATTGGCTCTTGGTCCAGGAACACCTCAATTTTAATATTCTTACTCATGCGATCAAATCCCTCCATGTCCTCACCCCTCTGATTATCCCACTCCCTGACCATTTCCAATATTCGTGAATCTGGTTCATCTTAAAGTCTTTTTCGAATTCCCTTTTTAAAGTGAGTTTCTTTCCATCTGTCTCTCTCCCTGACCACACATTTCATCTCTCCAGCTCCACAGGGGCGGTGAAAGTTTGGATCCATAAAAATGTGTGAGCTGCACGGCCGGTCACATCCAGCACATTGTACAGGACAGCGAGGCTGGCCAAGGTGCAAGAGTGGGTGTAACATGTGTGTGTCTGTCGCGTGAGGAGGGAATTGAATGTGAGGTCAATCAGCCATTCAGGCAGCTTTGATGTACGCCTTTGAAAGTTGGTCCACCGACCACCTGTTAGTCACTCTCAGCTGAACACACATTCAGCAGCAAGCGGAACCCACTCTAGTGTTATTTAAAAGGACCAGGCATCCGAATTACAGGCGAGGGGCTTTTGACTTACTTCTGCTATTGTAAAGTTAGTGGAGGTGCTGTGGATGGTTTTCTGGAGGTTGTGCTGTGAGCTACTGCAGACATTCTGGGAGGACAGATGATGTGGTGACCCAACACTGGACGAGGTATGTGGACTGTAGTTACAGTGTCTCTGTGTCTGTAACATGACTAACAAATGGAGCAGAGGATGCAGAGAGGGGAAGCTCTGTAAAGAGGGAGGAGGGGGGGGGCTCTGCCCTACCCTCCCCGGATTTTCCAAGAGCACTTTTCCCACCTATACCTAACCCAGGAGCAGTGTGTGGGTGACTCTGATTCAATATGCAGATGGTCACAGAGCTGTGTCACTTCCTGCAACACGACCTGGAGGCTCACACCAGGGTGAGGACGGAGCTGTCAGTGGCTGTTAAGGTCACAGTTTTATTGAACGTCTATGTATCTGGATCTTTCCAGGCAGGAGCAGGAGACATGGAGTCATAGAGAGGAATGGAGTCATTTACAACACAGAAGGAGGCCATTCACCTCCTCCATGCCAGCTCACTGTGGAACAATCCAGTCATTCCCACTCTCCCGCTCAATCACTGTATCCCTGCAAGTTCATTTCCTTCAGGTGCCCATCCAGTTTCCTTTTAAAATCATTGATTGTCTCGGCTTCCACCAGCCTCATGGGCAGTGAGTTCCAGCTCATTACCATCCACTGTGTAAAAAAGTACTTCCTCATATTCCCCCTGTATCTCTTACCCAAAACCTTCCATCTGTGTCCCCTAGTCTGTGCTTCATCAGTTAATGGGAACAGTTTTTCCTTGTCTATCTTATCTAAACCTGTCAAAATCATGAGGGGTCTGGACAGAGTAGGTGGGGAGAAACTGTTCCCACTTGTCAAAGGATCAAAAATGGATGGGCACAGATTTAATGTACTTGTTCAAAGAAAACAATGCGAGCATGAGGAAAACATTTTTGCACAGTGAGTGGTTAGGTTCTGGATTACACTGTCTGAGAGTGCGATGGAGGCAGGTTCACTTCAGGAATTGGAAAGGGAATTATATAGTGACCTGATAAGGAATAATGTACAGGGTTGTGGGAAATAGACACTAAGTGAATTGCTCACTCAGTGAGCCGGTGCAGATATGATGGGCCGAATGGCCTCCTTCTGTGCTGCAATAAATCTGTGATTTTCTGTGATTCTGTCACAATCTTGCACACTTCTAGTAAATATTCCCGCAATCTTCTTTACTCCAGGGAGAACAATCCCAGTTTTTTCCAGACTAACCTTGTTGCTAAAATCCCCCATCCCTGGAACCATTCTGGTAAATCTCCACTGCACCCTCTCAATGGCCCTCACATCCTTCCTAAAGTGTGGTGAACAGAACTGTTCACAATACCCCACTTGGGGCCTAACCAGAGCTGTATACATTTTCAGCATAACTTCCCTGCTTTTGTACTCTATGCCTCTATTTCTGAATCCCGAGGTCTCATATGCTTTTTCATCACTCTCTCAATATGTCCGGCCACCTTCAAAGATTTATACACATCCACACACAGGTCCGTCTGTTCCTGCACACACTGAAGAACTATACCATTCTGTCTGCATCGCCTGACACTATCCCTTCTGCCAAAATTCATCACCTCACACTCCTGTGTATTAAATTCGATCTGCCACTTCTCTGCCCATTCTGCCTTTCTATCCGTGTCCTGTTGCAGGCAGTTTGTATCATCCTCACTGTTTGCCTGTCCTCCAAATTTGGTATCATCGGCAAATTGTGAGACTCCACTCTGAATTCCAAGATCGAAGTCATTTATGTATAGCAAAAAAAAAGCAGAGGTCCTAGCACTGATCCTCGGGGAACACCCATTATCTACCATTCTCCAGTCAGAAAAACAAACATTTCAAACAATTCTCTGTTTTCTGTCCTGAAGCCAATTTTTGATTCAATTGGACACCGACCCTTCAATTTCATGAAGCTCAGTTTTGTTCACCAGCCTTTTATGTGGCACCTTATCAAACGCTTTTAAAAAAACCTTTATAAACAGCATCCACCACATTCCCTTCATCATTGTTATCTGATACATCATCAAACAATTCTATTAGATTAGTAAAGAATGATCTTCCTATTAAAAAAATCCATGCTGACAATCCTTAATTAACTCAAACCTCTATAAGTGCGTGTTGATAGTGTCTTCCCTTGATTATTGTTTCTAAAACCTTACTCACCACTGATGTTAAACTAACTGATCAGTAGTTACGAGGCCTGTGTGTTGTCCATTGATAATTCGGTGAGGTGAGGGTGACCATCTATCTCATCATTTTCTCCCTCATCAGGGAGAAGCTGGATGAGAGATCCCTTGGCTTTGTCAGGATAGCGGGATTCCTGATGGTGTAGGTGGCTCTGCCGGGCCCCCATATCAACAGGGAGAGGTACAGGGACTGAAAGAACTCTCACTCCATTAATGTACAGTTGGTGTGTGAGCATGTCCACTAACCTGGCAGCAGCCACCATAACTTCATTCTGAAGCAGTCAGCCGGTCCCAACACTTCGGAGCTCCATGCAGAACCAGAATCTGGTTCATCGGAGACAAATAAACCCCCCTCTAGACACGGCTCATGTTTCTACATCCTCAAACCACCCCCACCGCCAACCAACCTCACACAATTAACATGTGTATAATGTGAGCAATGCAGTCACCAAGAACATGGTGGAACAGACCATCGGTGTGATGAAGCAATGTTTCTGATATCTGAACCGCTCGGGGCGAGCCCTCCAGTACACACTGGAGCAGGTGTCAAAGTTCATGGTGTTCTGCTGCACCATTCACATCATCACCATCATGAGGACACAGGCATTGGCACCAGGAATCCGGAGGCTACCTCAGGAGGAGGAGGCAGGAAGGATATTTCCTGGATCCCTTCCAGCCGGACAGGCTGTCGGAGAGACCCTGCTAAAATTCGAGCTCCCATAGGACAACTTCCCTTTCCCTCCATGGATCCCCCATTCTCCACCATTACACCCATCTGAGACGCCCCATCACAGCGTCCCCTTGGTCACCATCCTGCTATGAAACAATCAGAATTAATACATTACAGAAGGACCAATTCAGCCTTTCGTGTCTGCACTGGCTCTCTGAATGAACAATTCACCGAATGCCGTTCCCTGCATTCTCCATGTAACCTGCACACTCTTCCTTCTCAGATTAAAGTCTATTCAGCTTCAGTTGAACCTGCCTCCACCACACTCTCAGGCAGTGCATTCCAGACCCTGTTTCACTGTGTGAAAAAAGCTTTTCCTCATGTCGGCTTTGCACCTTTTACCCATTATTTTAAATCTGTGCCCTCTCGTTCTTGATCCTTTCACGAGTGGGAACAGTTTCTCTCTGTCTACTCTGTCCAGACACATCATGATTTTTGAAACCTCTAACAAATCAACTCTCAGCATTCTCCAAGCAAGGAAAACAGTCCTAACTTCTCCAATCTATCTTCATAACTGAAATTCCTCATCCTGGGAATCATTCTCGTGAATCTTTTCTGCACTCTCTCCAATGCCCTCACGTCTTTCCTCAAGTGTGGTGTCTTGAACTGGATGCAATACTCCAGCTGAGGCCGAAGTAGCGTCTTATGCAAGTTCAATACAGCATCCTTGCTCTTGTACTCTATGTCCCTATTAATAAAGCCTAGGGGATTATATGATTTATTAAATGCTCTCTCAACCTGTCCTGCCACCTTCAATGACTTATGCACATATACACCCAGGTCGATCTGCTCCTTCACCCCCTTTAGAATTGTAACCTTTATTTTACATTGTCTCTCCATGTTCTTCCTACCAAAATGAATCACTTCACGTTTCTCTGCATTGAACTTCACCTGCCACCTGTCTGCCCATTCCAGCAACATTTCAATGTCCTTTTGAAGTTCTTCACTATCCTCCTCACAGTTCACAATACTTCCAGTTTCATATCATCTGTAAACTTTGCCTGTACACCAAGGTCTGGGTCATTAATATATATCAGGAAAACAAAGGATCCGAACACTGATCCCTGGGGAACTCCACTACAAACCTTCCTCCAGCCTGAAAAACATCTATTAACCACTACTCTTTGTTTCCTGTCACTCAGCTAATTTCGTATCCATGTTGCAACCCCCGTCCCTTTTATTCCATGAGCTGCAAGTTTGCTCACAGGTCTGTTGTGTGGCACTGTGTTAAAATGTTTTTGCACGCAGAGAGTGGTTAAATGTCTGGAATGCACTGCCTGAGTGTGGTGGAGGCAGGTTCCATTGAAACGGAGTAGACTGTTATATGAAAATCCATGTTTACCACATCAACAGCATCACCCTTATCAACTCTCTCTGTGACCACCTCAAAAATCTCCAGCAAGTTAGTTAAACATGATTTTCCCTTAAGAAATCCATGCTGGCTTGCTTAATTAACTCGCATATTTAGAGAGATACAGCACTGAAACAGGCCCTTCAGCCCACCGAGTCTGTGCCGACCATCAACCACCCATTTTATACCAATCCTACACGAATCCCATATTCCTACCACATCCTCACATTTCCCTACCACCTACCTTTACTAGGGGCAATTTATAATGGCCAATTTACCTACCAACCTGCAAGTCTTTAGGCTGTGGGAGGACACCGGAGCACCCGGAGAAAACCCACGCAGACACAGGGAGAACTTGCAAACTCCACACAGGCAGTACCCAGAATTGAACCCGGGTCACTGGAGCTGTGAGGCTGCGGTGCCAACCACTATGCCACTGTGCCACCCATATGTCCATGTGATTATTGATTTTGCCCAAAATTACTTTTTCTAGAAGTTTTCCCACCACTGTAGTTAAACTGACTGGCCTGTTGTTGCTGGGTTGATCTTTACACCCTTTTTTGACCAAGGGTGTAACGTTTACAATTCTCCAGTCCTCTGGCATCACCCCGAGTCCAAGGAAGACTGAACATTTATGTCCAGTTCCTCTGTGATTTCCACCCTCACTTCCCTCAGAATCCTTGGATACATCCCATCTGCTCCTGGTGTTTTATCCACTTTAAGTACAGACAGCCTATCTAATACTTCCTCTTTATCAATTTTAAACCCCACTAGTGTCTGACTTACCTCCTCTTTCAACATTGCCTGGGTTGCATCTGAGAACCATAGAAAGTTTATGGCACAGAGAGAGACCACTTGGCCCATCGTGTCTATGCTGTCTGTAAAACGATCCATCCATTCCGATCCTAACTTCCAGCATTTGATTGATTACAGCACTTGAGGTGCCTATCCAGACATCTTTTGAATGAGTTGTGGGTTTCTGCCTCAACTACCCTTTCGGACTGTGAGTTCCAGACTCCCACCACCCGCTGGGTGAAAAATAAAATCTGCAGCTCACTTATAATCTTCCTACCAATCACTTTAAATCTATGCCCGCTTGTCACTGACCTCTTTGCTAAAGGGAATAGACCCTTCACCTCCACTCTAACTAGGCCCCTCAACATTTTGTACATTTCAATCAGATTTTCCCTCAGCCTTCTCTGTTCCAAGGAGAACAAGCTCAGCTTACCCAATCTTTCCTCATAGCTGCACTTTTCCAGTCCTGGCAACATCCTCATAAATCTCCTCAGTACCCTCTCTAGTGCAATTACATCCTTTCTGTGATGAGGTGACCAGAACTGCACACAGTACTCAAGTTGTGGCCTAAGCAATGAGTATTACTGTTCCAGCATAACCTCCCTACTCTTATATTCTATACCTCGGCTAATAAAGGAAAGGATTCCGTATCTTCTTCCTGGTTAAAGACAGATGCAAAGTATTTATTTAGTACCTCAGCTATGCCCTCTGCCTCCATGTGTAAATCCCATTTCTGGTGCTGAGTCAGCCCCATTCCTCCTTTTACTACCCTTTTTACTATTTATATGTTTGCATAAAACATTGGAATTTTCTTTTATGCTAGCTGCCAGTCTCTTTTCATGCTCTCTCTTTGCTTCTGTTATTTGCTTTTTCACTTCCCCTCTGGACCCTCTATATTCAGCCTGGTTCTCAATAGAACTTTCTACCTGGCCTCTGTCATAAGTTTGAACATCGGTGAATAACTTTCTCAACTTTTTGTGCGACCTTCAAAGATCTGTGTGAATACACTCCAAGTTGTTCTGTTCCTGTCTCCTCATTTAAACAGTACCCATTTGTTTATATTGCCTTCCCTTACGCTTCCTGCAAAAACATATCACTTCACACTTCACAGTGTTAAATGTCATCTGCCATGTTCCTCCCCATTTCACCAGTCAGTCTCCATCATCCTGAAGTCTGTTACTATCATTCTCACTGTGTATTAACATTTCCAACTTTCCTGTCATCTGGAAACTTTGACATTATCCCCTCTGTACACAAGCCCATCGCATTAACATACAGCAACAGTAATCCCAACAGTGACCGTGGGGAACCCCACTGTGTACTTCCCTCCAGACTGAACAATAACCATTCTCCACTACTGCCTGCTTTCTGTCACTGAGCTAATTTCCTGCATGCTGCCATTGAAAATAAAAGACTTTCATTGATGTAGCGCCTTGAATGACGACTGCATGTCCCAAAGTGATTTACAACAAATGAGGACTTTCTAAAGTGTAGTCACACTTGTAATGTAGGAAACAGGGCAGACAATTTCTGCACAGCAAGATCCCACAAGCAGCAATGTGATCATGATCAGATCTGTTTTTGTGATGTTGATTGAAGGAGAAATATTGACCAGGACAACGGGAATAATCCCTTGCTCTGCTTCTACATAGTGCGGTGGGATCTTTAACAACCACGTGAGAGGACAGACTGCAAATTGGTTTAAAGTTTCATTGGATAGACTGCACCTCTGACAGTGCAGCACACCCTCAGTACTGCACTGCAATGTCAGCATTGATTCTTGTGATCAAGTCCTGCAGTGACACTTGATCCTAGAAGCTTGTGACTGAAAGGGGAGAGAGATACAAACTGAGCCACGGCTGATATTGGTCCTTTTATCGCATGTGTTTCTAACATGACAACATGGATGTTATTAGAATTAGAATTAGAACATTACAGCGCAGTGCAGGCCCTTCGGCCCTCGATGACGCGCCGACCTGTGAAACCATCTGACCTACACTATTCCATTTTCATCCATATGTCGATCCAATGACCACTTAAATGCCCTCAAAGTTGGCGAGACTACTACTGTTGCAGGCAGGGCGTTCCACGCCCCTCCTACTCTCTGAGTAAATAAACTACCTCTCATATCTGTCCTATATCTATCACCCCTCAACTTAAAGCTATGTCCCCTCGTGTTTGCCATCACCATCCGAGGAAAATGACTCTCACTATCCACCCTATCTAACCCTCTGATTATCTTATATGTCTCTATTAAGTCACCTCTCCTCCTCCTTCTCTCCAACGAAAACAACCTCAAGTCCCTCAGCCTTTCTTCGTAAGACCTTCCCTCCATACCAGGCAACATCCTAGTAAATCTCCTCTGCACCCTTTCCAAAGCTTCCACATCCTTCCTATAATGTGGTGACCTGAACTTCACGCAATACTCCAGGTGCGGTCTCACCAGAGTTTTGTAAAGCTGCAGCATGACCTCGTGGCTCCGAAACTCGATCCCCCTACTAATAAAAGCTAACACACCATATGCCTTCTTAACAGCCCGATTAACCTTGGTAGCAACTTTCAGGGATTTATGTCCCTGGACACCAAGATCTCTCTGTTCATCTGCATTACCAAGAATCTTCCCATTAGCCCAGTACTCTGCATTCCTGTTACTCCTTCCAAAGTGAATCACCTCACACTTTTCCGCATTCAACTCCATTTGCCATCTCTCAGCCCAGCTCTGCAGCCTATCTATGTCCCTCTGTACCCTACAACATCCTTCGGCACTATCCACAACTCCACCAACCTTAGTGTCATCCGCAAATTTACTAACCCACCCTTCTACACCCTCATCCAGGTCATTTATAAAAATGACAAACAGCAGTGGCCCCAAAACAGATCCTTGCGGTACACCACTAGTAACTAAACTCCAGAATGAACATTTGCCATCAACCACCACCCTCTGTCTTCTCTCAGCTAGCCAATTTCTGATCCAAAGCTCTAAATCACCTTCAACCCCATACTTCTGTATTTTCTGCAATAGCCTACCGTGGGGAACCTTATCGAACGCCTTACTGAAATCCATATACACCACATCCACTGCTTTACCCTCATCCACCTGTTTGGTCACCTTCTCGAAAAACTCAATAAGGTTTGTGAGGCACGGCCTCCCCGTCACAAAACCGTGCTGACTATCTCTAATGAACTTATTATTTTCAAGATGATTATAAATCCTGTCTCTTATAACCTTTTCCAACATTTTACCCACAACTGAAGTAAGGCTCACAGGTCTATAATTACCAGGGCTGTCTCTACTCCCCGTCTTGAGCAAGGGGACAACATTTGCTATCCTCCAGTCTTCCTGCACTGTTCCTGTCGACAATGACGACATAAAGATCAAGGATAAAGGCTCTGAAATCTCCTCCCTGGCTTCCCAGAGAATCCTAGGATAAATCCCATCTGGCCCAGGGGACTTATCTATTTTCCTACTTTCCAAAATTGTTAACATCTCCTCCTTGTGAACCTCAAACCCATCTAGCCTAGTAGTCTCAGTATTCTCCTCGACAACATTTTCTTTCTCTACTGTAAATATTGACGAAAAATATTCACTTAACGTTTCTCCTATCTCCTCTGATTCCACACACAACTACCCACTACTATCCTTCATTGGCCCTAATCTAACTCTAGTCATTCTTTTATTCCTGATATACCTATAGAAAGCCTTAGGGTTTTCTTTGATCCTATCCGCCAATGACTTCTCGTGTCCTCTGCTTGCTCTTCTTAGCTCTCCCTTTAGATCCTTCCTGGCTCGCTTGTAACTCTCAAGCGCCCTAACTGAGCCTTCACGCCTCATCCTCACATAAGCCTTCTTCTTCCTCTTGACAAGCGCTTCAACTTCTTTATTAAACCACGGCTCCCTCGCTCGACAACTTCCTCCCTGCCTGACAGGTACAGACTTATCAAGAACACCCAGTAGCTGCTCCTTGAATAAGCTCCACATTTCTATTGTGCCCATCCGCTGCAGTTTCCTTCCCCATACTACGCATCCTAAATCTTGCCTAATCGCATCTTAATTTCCTTTCCCCAGCTATAATTCTTGCCCTGCGGTATATACCTGTCCCTGCCCATCGCTAAGGTAAACCTAACCGAATTGTGATCACTATCACCAAAGTGCTCACCTACATCTACATCTAACACCTGGCCGGGTTCATTACCCAGTACCAAATCCAATGTGGCATCGCGCCTGGTTGGCCTGTCTGCATACTGTGTCAGTAAACCCTCCTGCACACACTGGACAAAAACAGACCCATCTAAAGTACTCGAACTATAGTATTTCCAGTCAATATTTGGAAAGTTAAAGTCCCCCATAACCACTACCCTGTTACTCTCGCCCCTGTCGAGAATCATCTTCGCTATCCTTTCCTCTACATCTCTGGAATTATTCGGAGGTCTATAGAAGACTCCCAACAGGGTGACCTCTCCTCTCCTGTTTCTAACCTCGGCCCATACTACCTCAGTAGACGAGTCCTCAAACGTCCTTTCTGCCGCTGTAATACTCTCCTTGATTAACAATGCCACACGCCCCCCCACCTTTTACCATCTTCTCTGTTCTTACTGAAACATCAAAATCCCGGAACCTGCAACATCCATTCCTGCCCCTGCTCTACCCATGTCTCCGAAATGGTCACTACATCGAGATCCCAGGTACCAATCCATGATGCAAGCTCACCCACCTTATTCCGGATGCTCCTGGCGTTGAGGTAGACACAATTTAAACCAGGTTCTTGCTTGCCAGAACCCTCTTGCGTCCTCGTCACCTTATCCCTGACCTCACTACTCTCAACATCCTGTACACTGGAACTACAATTTAGGTTCCCATTCCCCTGCTGAATTAGTTTAAACCCCCCCGAAGAGCACTAGCAAATCTCCCCCCCCCCCCCCCCCCACCAGGATATTGGTACCCCTCTGGTTCAGGTGAAGACCATCCTGTTTGTAGAGGTCCCACCTACTCCAGAAATGCCCCAATTATCCAGGAAACCAAAACCCTCCCTCCTACACCATCCCTGCAGCCACGTGTTCAACTCCTCTCTCTCCCTATTCCTCGCTTCGCTATCACGTGGCACGGGCAACAACCCAGAGATAACAACTCTGTTTGTTCTCGCTCTCATCTTCCACCCTAGCTCCCTGAATTTCTACCTTAAATCCCCATCTCTCTTCCAACCTGTGTCGTTGTTATGTGGTACTTTCTCAAACGCATGTTGAAAGGATCGGAATATTGTGAAAGTACAGGCAGGAGTAATCATAGAATCATAGAATAGATTAGACTGAATTATGTCATTCGTCCCATCAAGTCTGTGCTGACCCTTTCAAAGACCCTTAGAAAATATGCGACATGTTTAGATAGAGGATCTGGATTGGCGCAGGCTTGGAGGGCCGAAGGGCCTGTTCCTGTGCTGTAATTTTTCTTTGTTCTTTGTTCTTTGTTCAATCCAGTTAGTCCCACCCCCTGGCTCATTCAATATATTCTTGAATTTTTTTCTGCTTCGGATATTTATCCAATTCCCTTTTGGGATCTATTATTGAATCTGTATCCATCAGCCTATCTGACAGTGCATTCCAAATCCAAACCACTCAGAAACAAAAATCCTCATGTCTGCTTCTTTTACCAAATGCCTGAAATCTGTGTCTCTTGGACATTGGAAATAGTTTCTCTTTGTTTAATTTATCTGAACCCTTCCTAATGTTAAATACCTCAGTCAAATATCCTCTGAAAGTTTCTTGCTCGAGGCAAAACAACCCCAGCTACATAACTGTAATCCCTCATGCCTGGACAAATTCTAGTAAAATAGTTATTTACCCTCTCCGAAGGCTTCATGTCCTTCCGAAAGTATGGTTCCCAGTATTCGACACAAGACTCCAGGTGCAGCTGAACTGGTATTTTATATATGTTTCACATAATGTCCTTGCTTTTGTTCTTTTTGCCTCTATTTATAAACCCGAGGATCCCATATATTTATTAACTGTCTAGTTAAACTTTCCTGCCACCTTCAAAGATTTGTGTACAAACACCCCAAGTGTCACTGTTATTTCACCATCTTTATAGTTACACCATTTAACTTGTATTGTCTCTCCTCATTCATCCTTTCAAGAAGTATTACCTCACACATCTGCAATTCCAATTAAATATTGAGAAGATTGAAGTCATTGTTTTCTGTCTCTGCTCCAAACATTTCCTTGTTACACACTTCATTCCTCTCCTTTGTAAATGTTTGAGACTAACCGAAACTGTTCACTTACTTGGTTACATAGTTCACCTTGAGATGCCTTGAGATGAGTTTCCTACCAAATATTCACACCATCAGTAAAACGGCCTATCTCCACCCTTGGTGGAGTTACATTGCTGGTTAAAGAGGAAATGAACGCAATAGTGAGGCAGGATATTAGCTCTGACGATGTCGAATATGTATGGGTAGAGCTGAGAAACACTAAGGAGCAAAAAACCTTAGTGGGGGTTGTATATAGACCCCCAGACTGTAGTGCTGAATTTGGGAATGGCATTGACCAGGTAATCAGAGACGCATGCGATAAAGGAACATCTGTAATTATGGGTTTCTTCAATCTGCATATAGATTGGGTAAATCAAATTGGTCACAATACATTGTGGAGGAATTCCTGGAGAATATACGGGATGGTTTCCAGGACCAATTCTTTAAGGAACCATCTGGAGAACAGGCCATCCTAGACTGGTTATTGTGTAATGAGAGAGGAATAATTGACAATCTAGTTGTGCCAGATCCCTTGGGGATGAACGACCATAATATGATAGAATTCTTCATCATGATGGAGAGTGACCTAGTTGATTCTGAGACTAGGGTCGTGAATCTTAATAAAGTAAGCAACGAAGGTATGAGGCATGATCTGTCGATGATACATTGGGAAACGTCACTTAAAGAGATGACCCTGGATAGGCAATGGCAAACATTCAAAGAGCGCATGGATAAACTGCAACAATTGTTTACTCCTGTCTGGCACAAAAGTAAACCGAAAAAGGTAGCCAAATCATGGCCTACAAGTAGAATTAGAGATAGCATTAGATCCAAGGAAGTGGCATATAAATTTTCCAGGATAAAACAACAGACCTGAGGATTGGGAGCAGTTTAAAATTCAGCAAAGGAGCACCAAGGGATTGATTGAGAAGGGGAAAATGGAGTATGAGAGTAAGCTTACGGGGAACATAAAAACTGACTGTAAAGGTATGTGAAGCAGAAAAGATTGGCGAAGACAAATGTAGGTCCGTTACAGTCAGAAACAGGGGAATGTATTCTGGGAAACAAAGAAATGGCTGACCAACTAAATGCATACTTTAGTTCTGTCTTCACAAAGGAGGACACCAATATAATCCCAGAAATGTTGGTAAATACAGGGTTTAGTGAGAGAGAGGAATTGAAAGAAATCAGTATTAGTGGAGAAATGGTGTTGGGGAAGGAGATGGTATTGAAGGCCGATAAATCCCCAGGGCCTGGTAATCTACATCCCAGAGTACTTAAGGAAGTGGCCCTAGAAATAGTGGATGCATTGGTGGTCATCCTCCAAGATTCTATAGACTCTGGAATTGTTCCTACAGATTGGAAGGTAGCTAATGTTACCCCACTATTAAAAATGGGAGGTAGAGAGAAAGCAGGGAATTATAGACCATTCAGCCTGACATCGGTCGTGGGGAAAATCCTGGAGTCCATTATCAAATATTTTGCAGCAGAGCACTTAGAGAACAGTAGAATCGGGAAGAGTCAGCGTGGATTTATGAAAGGGAAATCATGCTGGATAAATCTACTAGAATTCTTCCAGGATGTAACTAGTAGAGTTGATGAGGGGGAGCCAGTGGATGTGGTTTAGTTGCATTTTCAGAAGGCTCTCGACAAAGTTCCACGTAAGGGATTAGCATGTAAAATTAAAGTGCACGAGACTGGGGGTAGTGTATTGCGATGGATAGAAAATTGGTTGGCAGACAGGAAACAAAGCATTGGAACATACGGATCTTTTTCTGAATGGCAGGCAGTGACTGGTGGGGTACCGCAGGGATCGGAGCTGGGACCCCAGCTATTCACAATATATATTAATGATTTAGATGAGGAAACTAAAAGTAATATCTCCAAATTTGCAGATGATACAAAATTGAGTGTGAGGGTGAATTGTGAGGAGGATGCAGAGAGGCTTCAGGGTGATTTGGACATGTTGAGTGAGTGGGCAAATGCACGGCAGATGCAGTATAATGTGGATAAATGTGAAGTTATCCACTTTACCATCAGAAACAGGAAGGCAGATTATTATCTGAACGGCTATAAACTGAGAGAGGGGAATATGCAGTGAGACCTGGGTGTTCTCGTCCACCAGTCACTGAAGGTAAGCATGCAGGTGCAACAGGCGGTAGAAAAAGGCGAATGTTATGTTGGCCTTCATAGAGACAGGATTCGAATACAGGAACAGGGATGTTTTGCTGCAATTATACAGGGCCTTGGTGAGGCCGCACTTGGAATATTGTGTGCAGTTTTGGTCTCCTTATCTGAGGAAGGATGTTCTTGCTGTGGAGGGAGAGCAGTAGAGTTTTACAAGTCTGATTCCTGGGGTGGTAGGACTGTCGTATGAGGCGAGATTTAGTCGGTTAAGACTATATGCACTGGAATTCAGAAGAGTGAGGAGGGATCTCATCGAAACCTATAAAATTCTAACATGACTTGACAGGGTAGATGCAGGAAGGATGTTCCCGATGGTGGGGGACTCCTGAACCACAGGATATGGGGTAAAACTTTCAGGACTGAGATGAGGAGACGTTTCTTCACCCAGGAAGTGGTGAGCCTGTAGAAACCTGTCATCACGCCCATATCCAAGGGGGATTGGAAGATTCTGGCCAGTGCCTCTGCTATTTCCACCATTTCTTCCCTCAGCAACCCTCATACATCCCATCCAGACTGGATAAATGTTCTACTTTATTGTGGTACAAACGTGTTGGATTGAAAAGGGTTAACTGAATCTGTTTGTTCCGTGACTGTAATTAATGTCAGTCTCCATGGACCCTAATTGTGTCACTGGACGTTTTCCATCTCCTATTAATAAAGGGCTTCTTTCAATGTGTTATTCCATAGCGTCAGTGGGAACATCAGCCACGGCACTTACAGGGATCAGCTGCTCCAGAGAGATAGAGAGAGGACAGGTTAGAATCTGAGAACAAAAGACTGGAATGTTACAACAATGGGTCAGAATCTGAGAACAATAGATTGGAATGTTACAACAACGGACAGGAGTTTATCCTCGGATCTTTACTCTCTTTCTACATATATTGATTGGTACTCATTAAACACTCGTATCTATCTCGCAATGAAGATTATTCAAAACATTTACTATCCCATCCTGGCTATTATTGGTGTTCCTGGTAAGTCTCTCTATCTAGCTATTAATTCTTTAAACCATGTTTCACTGCATTACTGCTCCTGTAATTTACTCTGCCCTTCTTGCTGCCGTTGTATGCCTGGTGAATATCTCCAGCTATTAGCTCTATAAACCATTGTGAACTGTATTACAGTTCTTGTCATATACTCTCTCATCGTTGCTGCTGTTGCTGTCTCTATTTCAGGCCAGGAGATCTGTAAACCCTGTTTCACTGAAATACTGTTCTGTAATGTAAATTTTGGGAAGACTGAAGCCAGTGTCATGGTCTCCATCACAAACTCCATCCCCTATCTGTGAAGCACATACTCCACCCTGCCCAATATTTGAGGCTCAACCAGACAGTTTACAACTTCTGTGTTATATTTTAACCTGAGCTAAGTTCATCTTCATACTCTTTTCATCACCAACCCTGCCTAATACAACCTCTGTGATATCACCCCTCTCCACTTCTGCCTCAGCCCATCTACTGCGTAAACCCTCATCTGCATCACTGTTAGATACACAGCTGACTATTCCAATTCCATCTTGGTCACCCTCCCAGTTATAAACCTCCATAAACCACAGCCCATTCAGAACTCTGCTGCCTGTATCCTAACTCACACCAAATCCCGATCACCCATCACACCTGTGCTCACTGATCTACATTGGCTCCCGGACTGGCAGCACCTTATTTTTAATATTCTCTTTCTTGTGTTTGAATCTCTCCATAGCCTCAACCCTCCATTTATTCACTTTCCCCAGTCCATTTCACATATTCCTGCAAATCTTTCGACTTCAATCTTTTTTCATTTCTCCTTGTAAAGTGAATTTATTTCCCTCTGTATGTGTCCCGAGCCAGGATTATAGACTCTGCAGCAAGACTGCTGCTGACGGTACAAAATTGGGATCCATAAAGAGTAGTGAATCGCACAGCCGGCCACTTCCGGTGCGGTCTGCACAATATCCCATGCTGAGCGGGGCTCCAGCCCAGTCGTATCATCTATGTGCTGTCAGCGTGGTCTTCACAGCCGGCCATTTCTACTGTGGCCTGCACAATATCACATGCTGGGCAGGGCTCTCGCTCTTTTGTACCATGTATGTGTTGTTCCTTTGAGGGTGGATTTGAAAGTGATGTCAACGTACCATACCAGCAGCTTTGATGTACTTCTTTGAAAGTTGGTCTGTGCATGTCCACCGAACGCCTGTGTTAGTCAATGTCAGCTGAACATACATTTAGCATCACAATGAATCCCCTCTAATGATATTTAAAAGGACCAGGCATCCAGCTTACAGGTGACCGGCTTTTGACTTACTTCTGCTATTGTAAACTTAGTGGAGATGCTGTCGATGGTTTTCTGGAGGTTGTGTTGTGAGCTGCTGCAGACATTCAGGGAAGACAGAAGATTTGGTGACCCAAATCTGGACAAGGAATGGGGACTATATTTACAGTGTCTTTGGGTCTATGACATGACCAACAAATGGAGCAGAGGCTGCAGAGAGGGGAAGCTCTGTAAAGAGGGAGGAGGAGGGGGCTTTGCCTTACCCACCCCGGGTTTTCCAAGAGCACGTTTCCTACCTACATCTAACCCAGGAGCAGTGCGTGAGGTGGCTCTGATTCAATAAGGATGTGGTCACATAGCAGTGTCACCTCCTGTAACACGACCTGGAGCCTCACAGCAGGGTAAGGAAGGAGCTGTCAGTGGCCGTTAAAGTCACAGTTTCATTGCACTTCTGTGTATCTAGATCTTTCCAGACAGGAGCAGGAGACGTATCCAACATAGAGTCACAGAGAGTGATGGAGTCATTTGCGGCACTGAAGGTGGTCATTCGGCCCCTCCATGTCAGCTCTCCCTGGAACAATCCAGACAGTCCCAATCTCCCGCTCAGTCCCCGTATCCCTGCAAGTTCATTTCCTTTTGGTGTCCATCCAGTTTCCTTTTGAAATCATTAATTGCCTCAGCGTCCACCACCCTCATGGGCAGTGAGTTCCAGCTTATTACCATCCACTGTGTAAAAATGTTCCTCCTCATATTCCCCCTGCATCTCTTACCCAAAACCTTCCATCTGTGTCCCCCAGTCCGTGTTTCATCAGTTAATGGGAACAGTTTTTCCTTGTCTGTCTTATCTAAACTTATCATAATCTTGTACACCTCTACCAAAGCTCTCTAAATCTCCTTAGTCCAGGGAGAACAACTCCATCTTCTCCAAACTAACCTTGTCGCTAAACCCCCATCCCTGAAACCATTTTTGTAAATCTCCTCTGCACTCTCTCAAGGACCTTTACATCCTTCCTAAAGTTTGGTGACCAGAACTGGACACAGTTCTCTAGTTGAGGCCTAACCAAAGCTTTATAACGTTTCAGCATAACTTCCCTGCCTTTGTATCTTTGTCTGTAATTATGAAGCCCAAGATCTGATATGATTTGCTAAACACTCTCCTAATATGTCCTGCCACCTTCAAAGATCAGTGCATATGGAGGCCCATGTCCCTCTGTTCCTGCACAATCTTTAGTAATGTGTCATTAAGTCTACATTGCCTTCCTATTCCTTCTGAAGAAATACATCACCGCACACTGCTCTGTAATAAATTCTACCTGCCACTTCTCTGTCCATTCTGCCAGCCTATCTAAGTTCTGTTGCAGATGGTTTGTATCATCCTCCCTGTTTATCACACCTACAAGATTGGTATCATCGGAAAATTTTGAAATTCTACTTTGCATTCCAAGGTGCATGTCATTTATATATAGCAAGGAAAAAAAATCAGCGTTCCTAGCACTGACCCTTGGGGAACATCACTGTCTACCATCCTCCTGTCTGAAAAACAACCATTTAACACAAGACTCGTTTTGCTGTCCTTTGGACAATTTTTGATCCAATTCGATGCTATTCCATGAGCTTCAATTTTGTTCACCAGGCTTTTGTGTGGTTCTTCATCGAATACTTTAATAAAATCCAGGGAGACAACATCCACCACATTCCCTTCATCAACCTTCTCTGATCATCGAAATAAATTCAATTCGTTCATCAAGCATAATCTGTCTTTTCGAAATCCGTGCTGACAATCCGTAATTAACTCAAACCTCTCCAACTGTGTGTTGTCCTTTTCCTCTGATTATTGTTTCTAAAACCTTACTCGCCACTGATGTTAAACTAACTGACCAGTAGTTACTCGTCTTGTGTGTTTAGAGTTTAGTTTAGTTTAGAGATACAGCACTGAAACAGGCCCTTCGGCCCACCGAATCTGTGCCGACCATCAACCACCCATTTATACTAATCCTACACTAATCCCATATTCCTACCACATCCCCACCTGTCCCTATATTTCCCTACCACCTACCTATACTAGGGGCAATTTATAATGGCCAATTTACCTACCAACCTGCAAGTCTTTTGGCTTGTGGGAGGAAACCGGAGCACCCGGAGAAAACCCATGCAGACACAGGGAGAACTTGCAAACTGCACACAGGCAGTACCCAGAATTGAACCCGGGTCGCTGGAGCTGTGAGGCTGCGGTGCGAACCACTGCGCCACTGTGCCGCCCTTCTGTGTTGTCCATTGATAATTCTGGGAGGTGACGGTGACCATCGATGTCATCACTTTCTCCTTCAGCAGGGGGAAGCAGGATGAGAGATCCCGTGGCTTTGTCAGGATAGCGGGATTCCTGATGGTGTGGGTCTCTCTGCGGGGCCCCCGTTGTCAAGCGGGAGAGGTACAGGAACTGAAAAAACTCTCTCTCCATGAATGTACGGTTGGTGTGTGAGCATGCCCAGTACATCATGCTGGTGAATGCCCACTATCCTGGCAGCAGCCACCATACATTCATTCTAATGCAGTCAGCCGGTACCAGGACTTTGGCCCAACATGCAGAAACAGAATGTGGCTCCTCGGAGATGAAAGAAAGCGTTCTCTAGACACAGCTCATGTTTCTACACCCCCAAACCACCTCCCACCACCAACCAACTTCACGCAATTAATATGTGTATAACGTGAACAATGGAGTCACCAGGAACATGGTGGAACAGACCATCGGTATGATGAAGCAATGCTTCCACTGTCCGAACCGCCCGAGAGGAGCCCTCCAGTACACACTGGAGCAGGTGTCCAAGTTCATGGTGTACTGCTGCACCCTTCATATCATCACCATCATGAGGACACAGGCATTGGCACCAGGAATCCGGAGGACATCTCAGGTGGAGGAGGAGGAGGAGGCAGGGAGGATATTTCCTGGATGCCATCGATCCGGACAGGCTGTCGGGGAGTCCCTGCTAAGATTCTGGTTCCCATAAGACAACTTCCCTTTCCCACCATGGATCCCCCATTCTCCACCATTACACCAATATGAGACACCCCATCACATTGTCCCCTTGGTCACCATCCTGCAATGAAAAACACCAACAATAACATTTTCATTAACATCTTCATCCAACAACACATCCAATTATACAAACAAAACTGAACCCTTGTGTATTCCCTTAGTGCCTGTCTTGTGGCTTCCCTCGACTTGTCTAGTGCTCCTACACAGTGTTTATCCAGTAACTGCAGCATGGCTGGTGGAAGGCTGCTGACTTTCACTGGCGAGACTGCAGATGGACTTGCAGGACGTCCTCGGGCAGCACAGGGCTTTGCGGGTTCGTAGTCGGACTGCACCACCTCGACATGGGCAGCAGCAGCCTTGGCTGGCTGATGGGGAACAGCAAGGACACTGGTGGAGTGGCAGTGAATGGAGGACAAATACTGTCATCCTGAGAGAGGACAGCAGGTTCATGCTCCACAGAGACACTGTCACTGCCACGGGGCGACACCTCAGCAATCCTGGTAATCTACTGGATCACAGATAGCTGGACTGCTGTGAGAGCCTTCAAACCCCTTTGAACACTGAGATCCACAGCCATGATGACAGCAGTCTGATCCTGCATGGCAGCAAACATGGATCTCATGTCCTCAATCTGAGCTTCCACTGCAGCACTGAGACTTTGGTTGTCTGCCGTCTGTGCTGCAGTGGAAGCTGAGACAATGGTCACCAGGCACTGTATCACGGCTGGGTACACTAGTGCTGTCATGGAGTTAGTGACCACTTCCACAGGGGAAAGAATGGTCTTCAAGCTCTGTGAAATGTCCTGTGCCATGTTGGAGCTGGACTCCTCCGTGTTGCTTGACAGTGACAACAGACTGTCTGACAGGCTTGTCAATGGACCAAGTATCTCAGTGTACATGTTCATCAGCATTCTCCTGTATGCTGTTCCCGCAATGTTCACATCTGAGTCATGTGTATTATAACTCGTTTGTGACCTCGCCCTCTGGTGAGCTGACACATGAACTATCCTTTCCCCCTGGCCTGGCTGCAGCTCACTCGTGCTCGGTGACTCACCCCGTGCAGATTGTGTCTCGATACCAGCCTCTAAGGTTGACACAATGCAAGTATTTGATCTGGTGCATGTGAGTATCAGACGAAGTGTTGGGGCTTCACCATCAGTGCTGTGCTGCTGCTCTCTCTCTGTCTCCTGGATCTGCTGTGACTGGGAAGCTGGCAGTTTTGGGTTATTATCGGAAAGTATAAAATCAGAAAGGGAGGGTTCGGTCAGGGATTGGGGGTGGGATGGAAAACAGGAGGTCCATGGTCCCGCCATCTGTAGCTTGTACATCATCCCAGACATCAGGATGAGGCGGAGGTGGGAGTTAAGAAGAGAGATAAGGCAGGGACATAACATCATCCTGAATGCTCTAGGTGATGCCGGATGCGACGTGCTCTGTCACAGCCGGTGCCATGATGTGGAGAACCATCTCCTCCCTCAGGCTCAGGGGATGAAGGTATGCCTGGATCCCGCTGGTTCACTGCTGCTCCCTGTGATAATGGGCCATCTTGTCCTGTAAAAGAGAGGGCAGAATGTCATTGATTGTGTTGCACTGTTATTGGGTGATGTGCCTGCCATAGCTGAATAGCTGGAGGTATGTGTGTTTCTCAAAATGGAGACGTGTGACCAGTGGTGTTCCACAGGGATCCGTGCTGGGACCACTGTTGCTTGTGATATACATAAATGATTTGGAGGAAAGTATAGGTGGTCTGATTAGCAAGTTTGCAGACGACACTAAGATTGGTGGAGTATCAGATAGTGAAGGGGACTGTCAGAGAATACAGCAGAATATAGATAGACTGGAGAGTTGGGCAGAGAAATGGCAGATGGAGTTCAATCAGGGCAAATGCGAGGTGATGCATTTTGGAAGATCCAATTCAAGAGTGAACGATACAGGAAATGGAAAAGTCCTGGGGAAAATTGATGTCCAGAGAGATTTGGGTGTTCAGGTCCATTGTTCCCTGAAGGTGGCAACGCAAGTCAATAGAGTGGTCAAGAAGGCATACGGCATGCTTTCCTTCATCGGACGGGGTATTGAGTACAAGAGTTGGCAGGTCATGTTACAGTTGTACAGGACTTTGGTTCGGCCACATTTGGAATACTGCGTGCAGTTCTGGTCGCCACATTACCAAAAGGATGTAGATGCTTTGGAGAGGGTGCAGAGGAGGTTCACCAGGATGTTACCTGCCATGGAGGGCGCTAGCTATGAAGAGAGGTTGAGTAGATTAGGATTATTTTCATTAGAAAGACGAAGGTTGAGGGGGGACCTGGTTGAGGTGTACAAAATCATGAGAGGTATAGACAGGGTGGATAGCAAGAAGCTTTTTCCCAGAGTGGAGGATTCAATTACAAGGGGTCACGAGTTCAAAGTGAAAGGGGAAATGTTTAGTTGGGATATGCGTGGAACGTTCTTTACACAGAGGGTGGTGGGTGCGTGGAACGCATTGCCAGTGGAGGTGGCAGACGCGGGAACGATAGCGTCTTTTAAGATGTATCTAGACAGATACATGAATGGGCAGGAAGTAAAGAGATACAGACCCTTAGAAAATAGGCGACAGGTTTAGTTAATGGATTTGGATCGGCGTAGGCTTGGAGGGCCGAAGGGCCTGTTCCTGTGCTGCTGTAATTTTCTTTGTTCTTTGTTCTTTGTAAATAGTGAGGAGGAAAGCCTTAGATTACAGGACCTTGTTGTACTTGTCCATTGATCACTGAAGGCAGCAGCACAGGTAGACAATGCGGTCAGGAAGACGTATGGGACACCTGCCTTTATTAGCCGAGGCGTAGAATATAAGAGCAGGGAGGTTATGATGGAAAAGTATTAAACTCCAGTTCGGCCACAACTGGAGTACTGTGTATAATTCTGGTTGCCTCACTATTGGAAGGATGTGATGGCAATGGAGAGGGTGCAGAATAGATTCACCAGGATGTTGCCTGGGCTGGAGCATTTCAGCTATGAAGAGCGACAGAAAAGGCGAGGGTTGTGTTCCTCAGAGCAGAGAAGGATGAGGGGTGTCATGATTGTGGGATACAAAATTGTGAGGGGCATTGATAGGTTAGATATGAAGAATCTATTTTCCCTTAGCGGAGGGGTCAATAACCAGGGGGAGTTGAATTAAGGTAAGGGGCTGGAGATTTACAAGGGATTTGAGGAAAATAATTTTCTCCCAGAGGGTGGTTGGAATCTGGAAGGCTCTGCCTTAAGAGAGGGTCGGGGCAGGAACACTGACAACATCCATTCCTGCCCCTGCTCTACCCATGTCTCCGAAATGGCCACTACATCGAGATCCCAGGTACCAACCCATACTGCAAGCTCAACCACCTTATTCCGGATGCTCCAGGCGTTGAAGTAGACACACTTTAAACCAGGTTCTTGCTTGCCAGTGCCCTCTTGCGTCCTTGTAACCATATCCCTGACCTCACTACTCTCAACATCCTGTACACTGGCACTACAATTTAGGTTCCCGTTCCCCTGCTGAATTAGTTTAAACCCCCCCGAAGAGTACTAGCCAATCTCCCTCCCCAGGATATTGGTACCCCTCTGGTTCAGGTGAAGACCATCCTGTTTGTAGTGGTCCCACCTACCTCAGAAAGAGCCCCAATTATCCAGGAAACCAAAACCCTCCCTCCTGCACCATCCCTGCAGCCACGTGTTCAACTCCTCTCTCTCCCTATTCCTCGCTTCGCTATCACGTGGCACGGGCAACAACCCAGAGATAACAACTCTGTTTGTTCTCGCTCTAAGCTTCCACCCTAGCTCCCTGAATTTCTGTCTTAAATCCCCATCTCTTTTCCTACCTATGTCGTTGGTGCCTATGTGGACCATGACTTGGGGCTGCTCCCCCTCCCCCTTCAGGATCCCAAAAACACGATCCGAGACATCACGAACCCTGGCACCTGGGAGGCAACATACCAACCGTGAGTCTCTCTCGTTCCCACAGAACCTCCTATCTGTTCCCTTAACTATGGAGTCCCCAATGACTAATGTTCTGCTCCTCTTCCCCCTTCCCTTCTGAGCAACAGGGACAGACTCTGTGCCAGATACCTGTACCCCATTGCTTACCCCTGGTAAGTCGTCCCCCGCAACAGTATCCAAAACGGTGTACCTGTTGTTGAGGGAAACGGCCACAGGGGATCCCTGCACTGCCTGCTGGTTCCCTCTCCTTCCCCTGACGGGGATCTGAGCTGAGTTCATATCCATATTCTCACCTACCCTGCCTACTACCTCCTCTGTACTAACACACATCTCCACCTCTGCCTCAGCCTATCTGCTGCATAAACACTCATCTGGGCCTTTGTTAAATACACACTTTACTATTCCAATTTTATCCTGGTTAGCCTCCCAGTTATAAACCTCCATAAACCACAGCCCATCCAGAACTCTGCTGCCTGTATTCTAACTCACACCAAATCCCGATCACCCATCACCCCTGTGCTCACTGATCTACATTGGCTCCCGGCCTTCCAGCACCCTAATTTTAATATTCTCATTCTTGTGTTTGAATCTCTCCATGGCCTCACCCCTCCAATTAATCCCATTCCCCTCTCCATTCCCATATTACTGCAACTCTTTTGTCTGAAAGTCTTTTCTTCAATTCCCTTTTAGAAGTAACTGCTTGAGAAGTCTCTGTTTGAAAATTAGGGGTCGCCCTTTTAGGACAGTGATGAGGAGATTTTTTTTTCCTCAGATGGTTGTGTGATTTTGGAAACATCTGCCTTAGAATGTGGTGGCATGGGAGTCATTGTATATTTTTAACGCGGAGGTATTTTATTTTATTCTATGTACGGAGTTAAACTTTGCACTTTTTGTGGCAGGTCTGGTTGCCCTTTAACAATGGCACTAGTGTCTGTACAGAGACAGCTGACAGCACGACTGTTGTCGCTGAGGCCGTCCCTGTTACGTGATTGGGGGTGGAGTGGGCGGCCCGTTCACTGTATTAAAATGAGCCGTCGCCTGCTACATCACTGTGGCACAGCAGACACAGACTGCACAGATGGGCCACAAATGTTTCGCACACCGCTGGGGAGAATAAAATTCAGCCCCTTGTTTTTGCTTTCCGCTCCAATCTCCCTTCCCTAGCTAGCAATTCCTTCCTTCTTTCTAGTAACTGTCTGAGATTACTATAATCTGTTCACAATCTTGGTGTCACATTGGACCACAAAATAGGCTTCTAACCTCATACTGGTGCCATCACCACAATCGCTTATTTCCATCTCTGTAACATCACCTGACTAAATCTCTGCCTCAGCTCATCTGCTGCTGAAACCCTCATTCAAGAAAAGAGGCGCTGCTGAATCTGGTACTTGGGAATGAGGTGGGCCAAGTGGATCAAGTACCAGTAGGGAAGCACTTAAAGGACAGTGGTCATTACATCATAAGGTTCAGGCTGACTACATAAAAGGACAAAGGGTAAGAATAATTAACTGAGGGAAGGCCAACTTCAGCGGGGTAAGAATGCAGCTGGGGAAAATAAATTGGAGTCAACGATTGGCAGGAAAACAATAGCTAAACAATGGGCTACCTTCAAAGAAGGGACAGTTTGGGCTCAGTCAAGGTATATTCCTTCGAAGGGGAAAGGTAGTGTAAACAAATCCAGAGCTCCCTGAATTACAAAAGAGGTGAGTGACGTAGAGATTAAGATGAAGAAGAAAAAGTGTGCTTATGACAGACGCCAGGTAGACAATCCTACTCAGAACCAGGCAGAGCGGAAGCATAAAAGCAAGTAAGAGAAGTAAAATAGAATATGAGAAGAGTCTGGCGGCTAGTATTAAACGGAGTTCCTAAGTTTTTTATAGACGTATAAACAGGTTGCAAAAGGAGGAGTTGCACCAATTAGGGGCGACACAGAGGATTTGCACATTCATTCAGAGGGCATAGTTGAAGTATTAAATGAATACGTTGCATCTGTCTTTACCAAGTGTAACAAAAGTGATTCTTTTTTGGTAAAAAAAAAAATATTTCTAAAGGCATTTATGGTTCAGCTGAATAAATGTTAGACCGTTTTTTTATTAAAAATTGAACCACCAAGAGGTCACTGAGAGGGAGCTGGACTGACAACAGAGTTACTGGTTTACACAAGGCTCGGGTTCGAGATGAAGACGAAACCATGGTAGCGGGCAGAAAAGTGATAAGTTCTCCTTTGATTAGACAAGTCCCGTTGTCGCAGAGAACACCTGGGATGGACAGAAAAACTGACAAGCTTTCTGGTTGTCGGTCAGTGTGTGTGGTTTTACCTTCCGGAAGGAGATAACGTCAAGTCTGAAGAAAAAGTCAAGAAAGCAGAGAGGACCACAACCCAGCTCATTTTCCAGAAATTCCAGAACAGACCTTGTGAAGTCCACGGAGTTGAGTCATCTTGTTTCCTGTTTGAAGAAAGCCTGCTAAAAATAATTCTCAATGCCGCCTGAAGAGAACTGTTGTCTGGTAACCTGGATGTGTGTGCTCAGAAGTTAGACTGCATGCTGGTTTGGAACAACATAACTCATCTGCTGTTTCCTTCAAAATGGGCAACTAGTTAACCCAAATGCTTTTTGTTTGTAACAGAGCTCTCATCGAAAAATCTTTTTTTTTAGATCTTGTTTTCGGTTAACCAGTGTATATGTCTGTGTTTGAGTTTTAAGGCACTAAGGTAAAAAAAAAGTAACTTTAAAATTTGGTTCAGGTTGAAAGGGACTTTGAAGTTTGGTTAAGGTGGGAAGGGGAAGTTAAAAATTAATTGTTGAATTTTTAAAAATTTGATCTGTGTGATATTGTATTACTTCATTTCTAGTTGAGACTTTTTTATTCGATCCTGGGATGTAGGCATCACTGGCTAGGCCAGCATTTATTACCCATCTCTCCATAACCCTTGAGAAGGTGGTGGTGAACTGCCTTCTTGAATCGCTGCAGTCCATGGGAGGTAGGTTCACTCACAATTGTGTTAGGAATGGACTTCCAGGATTTTGACCCAGCGACAGTGAAGGAATGGCGATATAGTTCCAAGTCAGAATGGTGTATGACTTGGAGGGGAACTTGCAGGTGGTGATGTTCCCATGCATTTGCTCCCCTTGTCCTAGATGGTAGAGGTCGCGGGTTTGGAAGGTGCTGTCTAAGGTGCCTTGGTGCATTACTGCAGTGCATCTTGTAGATGGTACACACTGCTGCCACTGTGCGTCGGTGGTGGAGGGAGTCAATGTTTGTGGATGGTGTGCCAATCAAATAGGCTGCTTTGTCTGGGATGATGTCGAGCTTCTTGAGTGTTGTTGGAGCTGCAGCCATCCAGGCGATGCAGAGTATTCCATCACACTCTTGACTTGTGCCTTGTAGATGGTGGACAGGCTTTGGGGAGTCAGGAGGTGAGTTACTCGCTGCAAGATTCCTGGTCTTACACCTGCTTCATTTATGATAAACTGTTAATTGTTTAGTTCAGTAAAGTGTGTTCTATTGTGATGAGAATAGTGTATCTGATGGACTGTTTCAGCAAGTGGGAAAATGAGAAAAAAATGTTGTGACCTGTGGAGAAGCTGGACTGAATTGACAGTGCACACCTCTCGCCTCGGGTCATAACATAAGGAAGAAGGTACAACACAGGCAATGGTGAAAGAGCAGGTAATTAAGAAACAAGAAGGGTTTAAAATTGATAAAGTGGACATATTAGATAGGCTGTCTAGAGGTAAAGTGAATAAAGCACCAGGGCCAATGAGGTGCATCCAAGGATTATGAGGGAAGTGAGGGTGGAAATCGCAGAGGCACTGGCCATAAATTCTCAATCTTCCTTAGACTCGGGGTGATGCCGGAGGACTGGAGAATTGCAAATATTACATCCTTGTTCAAAAATGGGTGTAAAGATAATCCCAAGAACTCCAGGCCAGTCAATTTAACTGCAGTGGTGGGGAATCTTCTAGTAATAATAATTCGGGACAAATTAATAGTCACATGGAAAAATTCGGGTTAAGTAAGGAAAACAGCATGGATTCCTGAAGGGCAAATACTATTTAACTAACAGCCTGGAGATTTTGAGAAGGTAACAGAGAGAGTTGATGAGGGCAATGCTATTGATGTGGTGTATTGTATATACAAAAGGCATTTGATACTGTGCCACATAACAGACTTGTGAGAAAACTTATAGTTCATGAATGAAAAGGGACGGTAACAACATGGATACGGCTTTGGCTGAGTGGCAGGAAAGAAAGAATTGTAGTTTGTGGATGTTTTTGGCAGGCTGGAGGAAAGGCTGGAGGTCCCCAGGGGTCAGTGTTATCACCCTTGATTTTCCTGATCTATATTACAAGAGCGACGTCTCAATTCATTCCATCTTCGCTGCCTCTGGAGAATCCTTGGCATCAGGTGGCAGGACCATATCTCCAACGTGGAAGTCCTCGAGGCGCCCAATATCCCCAGCATATACACCCTACTGAATCAGCAGCGCTTGAAATGGCTTGGCCATGTGAGCCACATGGAAGATGGTAGGATCCCCAATGACGCATTGTACAGCGAGCTTGTCACTGGTATCAGACCCACCGGCCGTCCGTGTCGCTGCTTTAAAGACATCTGCAAACGCGAAATGAAGTCCTGTGACATTGACCGCAATTTGTGGGAGTCAATTGCCAGTGATCTCTAGTGCTAGCAGGTAGCCATAAAGGCGGGTCTGAAGAATGGCGAGTCGAAAAGACTTAACAGTTGGCAGGAAAAAAGACAGAGGCACAAGGAGAGAGCCAATCGTGAAATAGCCTCGACAACCAACTTTATGTGCAGCGCCTGTGGAAGAGCCAATTCACTCTCGAATTGGCCTTTATAGCCACTCCAGGTGCGGCTCCACAAACCACTGACCACCTCCAGGCGCTTATACATTTTCTCTCGAGACAAGGAGGCCAAAGACGGTAACTGACCAAGACCATGGTGTTCAGGGCACAATTTCAGAGTTTGCAGATGATACGAAACGTGGAAGCATTGTGAACTGTGAGGAGGATGGTGTTGAATTTCAAAAGTACTTAGACAACTTGGTGGAATGGGCAGGCAGGTGGCAGATGAATTTCAATGCAGAGAAATATGAAGTGATTCATTTTGGTAGGAAGAATATTGAGATAATGTAAAATAAAGGGCACCATTCCAAAGGAGCAGAGAGACCGAGGTGTATATGTGCATAAGTCATTGATGTTGGCAGGAGAGGTTGAGAGAGCATTTAATATAGCATACAGTATCCTGGGCTTTATTAACAGGGACATTCAGTGCAAGAGCAAGGAAGTTATGTTGAACTTATATAAAACACTGATTCAGCCTCAGCTGAAGTATTCTGTCCAATTCTGAGCACCACACTTTAGGAAGATTGTGAGGGCATTGGAGAGAGTGCAGAAAAGATCCATGAGAATGCTTCCAGGCATGAGGAATTTCAGTTATGAAGATAGACAGGAGAAGTTAGGATCATTTTCCTTGGAGAAGAGAAGGCTGAGAGGTGAGTTGATTTGATAGAGTTGTTCAAAATAATGAAGGGTCTGGACAGAGCAGATAGAGAGAAACTGTTTCCACTCGTAAAATGAATCAAGAACGAGAGGGAAAAGATTGAAATTAATGGGTAAGAGAGGCAGAAGTGACATGAGGCAATACTTTTTCACGCAAGGAATGGCTAAGGACTGGAATGTACTGCCTGAGAATGTGATGGAGACAGGTTCAATTGAAGCATTCAAAATGCAATTAGACTGTTATCTGAAAAGGAAGAATGTGCAGGGTTATGGGGAGAAGGCGGGGAATGGCACGAGGTTAATTGATCTTTCGGAGAGCCGATGTGTGCATGATAGACTGAATAGCCTCCTTCTGTGCTGTAATAATTATGTGATTCCCTGATTCATGCCTTTGTTACCTCTGTGCATAACTATTCAAACTCACTCCTGGCTGATCTCCCACATTCTACTCTCTGTAAACTTGAGGTCATCCAAAACTCTGCTGCCCATGTCCAAGCTCACACCAAGTTTTCTTCCTCTATCACTGACCGACATGGCTCCCAGTCAAGCAATGTCTTGATTTTAAAATTCTCATCCTCGTTTTGAATACCTCCATAGAACAAAGAACAAAGATAATTATAGCACAGGAACAGGCCCTTCGGCCCTCCAAGCCTGCGCCGATCCAGATCCTCTATCTAAACATGTCACCTATTTTCTAAGGGTCTGTATCTCTTTGCTTCCTGCCCATTCATGTATCTGTCTAGATACATCTTAAAAGACGCTATCGTGCCCGAGTCTACCACCTCCGCTGGCAACGCATTCCAGGCACCCACCACCCTCTGCGTCAATAACGTTCCACGCATATCCCCCCTAAACTTTTCCCCTCTCACTTTGAACTCGTGAACCCTAGTAATTGAATCCCCCACTCTGGGAAAAAGCTTCTTGCTATCCAGCCTGTCTATACCTCTCATGATTTTGTACACCTCAATCAGGTCCCCCCTCAACCTCCGTCTTTTTAATTAAAATAATCTTAATCTGCTCAACCTCTCTTCATAGCTCGCGCCCTCCATACCAAGCAACATCCTGGTGAACCTCCTCTACACCCTCTCCAAAGCATCTACATCCTTTTGGTAATGTGGCGACCAGAACTGCACGCAGTATTCCAAATGTGGCCGAACCAAAGTCTTATACAACTGTAACATGACCTGCCAACTCTTGTACTCAATACCCCGTCCGATGAAGGAAAGCATGCCATATGCCTTCTTGACCACTCTATTGACCTGCCTTGCCACCTTCAGGGAACAATGGACCTGAACACCCAAATCTCGCTGTACATCCATTTTCCCCAGGACTTTTCCATTTACTGTATAGTTCACTCTTGAATTGGATCTTCCAAAATGCATCACCTCGCATTAGCCCTGATTGATCTCCATCTGCCATTTCTCGGCCCAACTCTCCAATCTATCTACATTCTGCTGTATTCTCTGACAGTCCCCTTCACTATCTGCTACTCCTCCAATCTTAGTGTCGTCTGCTAATCAGACCACCTATACTTTCCTCCAAATCATTTATGTATATCACAAACAACAGTGGTCCCAGCACAGATCCCTCTGGAACACCACTGGTCACAAGTCTCCATTTTGAGAAACTCCCTTCCACTGCTACTCACTGTCTCCTGTTGCCCAGCCAGTTCTTTATCCATCTAGCTACTACACCCTGGAAGCCATGCGCCTTCACTTGCTCCATCAGCCTACCATGGGGAACCTTATCAAACGCCTTACTGAAGTCCATGTATATGACATCTGCAGCCCTTCCCTCATTAATCAACTTTGTCACTTCCTCAAAGAATTCTATTAAGTTGGTAAGACATGACCTTCCCTGCACAAAACCATGTTGCCTATCACTGATAAGCCCATTTTCTTCCAAGTGGGAATAGATCCTATCCATCAGTATCTTCTCCAGCAACTTCCCTACCACTGACGTCAGGCTCACCGGTCTATAATTACCTGGATTATCCCTGCTACCCTTCTTAAACAAGGGGACAACATTAGCAATTCTCCAGTCCTCCGGGACCTCACCCGTGTTTAAGGATGCTGAAAAGATATCTGTTAAGGCCCCAGCTATTTCCTCTCTCGCTTCCCTCAGTAACCTGGGATAGATCCCCTCCGGACCTGGGGACTTGTCCACCTTAATGCCTTTTAGAATACCCAACACTTCCTCCCTCCTTATGCCGACTTGACCTAGAGTAATCAAACATCTGTCCCTAACCTCAACATCCGTCATGTCCCTCTCCTCGGTGAATACCGATGCAAAGTACTCGTTCAGAATCTCACCCATTTTCTCTGACTCCACGCATAACTTTCCTCCTTTGTCCTTGAGTGGGCCAATCCTTTCTCTAGTTACCCTCTTGCTCCTTATATATGCTCCCTATCTCTTTAATATCCTGCAGCTCCACAATCCGCCAAGATATCTGTGCATCTCTAATTCTGGCCTCTTGTGCATCCCTGATTTTCATCATTCCACCACTATTATCTGCACCTTCAGCTAATGAGGCTCCAAGTTCTAGAATACCCTCCCTTCACCTCTCCGCTTCTCCACCTCGCTTTCATCCTTTAACACGCCCGTTCAAACCTCCTTCTTTGACCAAGCTTTAAACTGGTATCTCATTCTCCGGAAGCACCTTGGGACATTTCATTATGTTAAAGGCGCTATATAAATATAAATTGTTGTTGAAGTTTGCCAAACATGATTTGTTATTACCAGACCCCTGCTGCTTCTTGTTTGTTATCGTATGTTTTTCAAAGAAACGAATATATTTCTCCTGGGTTGTGACCCCATGAAATTTCTCCAGTCGTGATGCGTGTCTGACTGCTCAGTAATCACAGGGTTGACTCTGTCTCCCCTTTTCCAAACAGGGTGCAACAATTACAGTGCTCCAGTCCTCTGTCATCGCTCCCATATCCACGGAGGATTGAAAGATTCTGGCCAGTGCCTCCACTATTTTCACCATTCCTTCCCTCAGTAACCCTCACGCATCCTGTCCAGAGTAAATTTTCTGCTTTATTGTGGTATGCAAGGTGTCGGAATGAAAGAGGTTAACGGAATCTATTTGCTCAGTGACTGTAATTAATGTCAGTCTGTATGGAACCTAATTATTTCACTGGAGGTGCTCCATCTTCTGATAGTAAGGGACTCTTTTCGATGTGTTTTCACATAGTGTGAGTGGGAGCATCCTCCCTGGCACTAATAGGGACCAGCGTCTCCAGAGAGAGGGGGAGAATAGATCAGAATCTGAGTACAATAGATTGGAATCTGACAACAATGGGTCAGAATCTGGGAACAATAGATTGTAATGTTACAAAAATGGGCAGGGGGTTATCCTGGGATCTTGACACTCTTTCTGCATATTATGATCGGCTACCATCTAGCATCTATTACGCAGTGAAGATTATTCAATTCATTTACTGTCTCATCCTCGCTATTGTTGGTGTTCCTGGTAAGTCTCTATATCCAGCTCTTCATTCTATAAACCATGTCAAACTGCATTACTGTACTTCTCATTTACTCTGCCCTTGCTGATTTTGGTATCCCTCCAGCTATTATCTTTATATAACCATTGCTAACCGCATTATGGTTTATGTAATTTAATCTCTCATCTTTGCTTCTGTTGTTGCCCTGGTAAGACTCTAGTTCCAGCCATGAGATATGTAAACCTTGCTTCACTGAAATACTGATTTGGAATTTATTTATTTTTTTGAAGACTGAAGCTAGTGTCATTGGTCTCCATAAGAAACTTCATACCCTATTTGTGAACCACTTACTTTTCACTGGCCAGTGTCTGAGACTGAACAAGACAGTCTACAACCTCTGTAGTAATTTAAACCTGAGCTGATATCATCTCCATATTCCCTCCATCAACAAACATGCCCACTACCACCTCTGCAATACCTGCCGTCTCCACCTCGACCTCAGCCCATCTGCTGCATAAACTCTCATCTGTGACTTTGTTAAATCTACACGTGACTATTCCAGTTCTATCATGGTCACCTTCCCAGTTATAAACCTCCATGAACCACAGCCCAGCCTGCGGCGGTGCCTCAGTGAACATCAACGTCAGTTCGAGGAACAAAACCTCATTGTCCGATTAGGCATTCTACAGACTTCCAGACTGAACATTGAGTTCAATAATTTCAGATCAAGACTGGCTCTTTTAATTATTTTGCTTTATCATTTTTTTTGCCATGTCCTGGCCTTAAACTGGATTTTTTTATGTTGCTGCTTTTGGCTTGGGCTGTTCATTATTTTGCCATTTAACACCTTTGCTGCACTAACGTTTTGTCTTTCACCACACCACAAGCACACTCTCTTTGCCTTTGCCCCAAGACCTCCTTGACAGTTAATCTCTATGTCCTTCTGTCCTTTCAACAGCTCTTTTTTCTCTTTTGCCCCACCCTTGCTTTATTTCCTTAAAACCTGACCTTTCTAACCTTTGCCAATTCTGATGAAAGGTCACAGGCCTGAAGCGTCACTCTCCACAGATGCTTCCAGACCTGCTGAGTCTTTCCAGCACTTTTTGTTTTCATTTAAGACTTGTAGTGGAGTTCCCCAGGGATCAATGTTGGGATCGTTTCTCTTCCTGACAAATATTAATGACATGCACCTTGGTGCACAGGGCACAACTTCAAAGTTTGCAGATGATGCAAAGCTTGGATGCATTGTGAACCGTGAGGAGGATAGTGTAGAAATTCAAACGGACATAGACAAGTTGTTGGAATGGACAGACAGGTGGCAGATGAAGTTCAATGTGGAGAAATGTGATGTGATTCATTTCGATAGGAAGAACATGGAGAGGCAATATAGAATAAATTGTACAACTCTAAACGGTGTGCAGGAGCAGAGGGACCTAGGTGTATATGTGCATGGGTCATTGAAGTTGGCAGGAGAGGTTGAGAGTGGTTAATAAACCAGACAGTATCCTGCGCTTTATTCACAGCAGCATGGAATGCAAAAGCAAAGAGGTTATTTTGAACTTGTATGAGACACTAGTTCGGCCTCAGTTGCAGTATTACGTCTAGTTCTGGGCACCACACTTTAGATAACGTGAAGACATTGGGGACTGCACATAAACATTCACAAGAATGGTTCCAGAGATGAAGAATATCAGTAATGAAGAGAGACTGGAGAACTGGGAACATTTTCCTTAGAGAAGAGAAGGCTGAGAGGAGATTTGAAAAAAAGGTATTCACAATTATGAGGTGTCTGGACAGAGTGGATAGGGAAAAACTCTCCCCACTCCTGAAAGGTTCCAAAACGAGAGGGCAAAGAATTAAAGTAATTGGTAAAAGAAGCAGAAGTGATATGAGGAAAACTTTTTCACACAGCGAGTGCTTAAGGTCTGGAATGCACTGCCTGAGAGTGTGGTGGAGGCAGATTCAATCGAGGCATTCAGGAGGAAATTGGATAGCTGTGTGAAAAGGAAAATTGTACAGAGTTACAGGGAGAAGGCAGGGAAGCGGTACTAGATGAATTGCTCTTTTGGACAGCCAGTGCAGACACGCTGGACTGAATGGCCGCCTGTAACAATTCTGTGATTCTGTGACAGTTGACCACAAAATGAGCTTCCACCGTTATATTCGTGCCATCACGATCACCACCTATTCCCACTTCAATAACATCGCCTGATTTCACCCCTGTCTTAACTCATCCGCTGCTGAAGCTCACAGTCATGCTTTCATTACCTGTAGACTGGACTATTCGTACTCATTCTCCCACATTCTACTATCTGTAAACTTGAGGTCATCTAAAACTCTGCTGCCTGTGCCTTAACTCACAGAAAGTCTCATTCCCCGATCACTGACCGACATCAGCTCACAGTCAAGCAATGTCTTGATTTTAAAATTCTCATTCTTGTTTTCCAATCCCTCCATTGCCTCACCCCTCACTAACTCTGTAATCCCCTCCAGCCCCACAAACCTCTGAGATATCTCTGCTCCTCATATTCTGGCCTCTTGAGCATCCCTGATTTTAATTACTCCAACATTGTGGCCACACCTTCAGTTGCCTCGGCCCAAAGCTCTGGAATACGCGCCCAACACAGCTCCATCTCTCCATCTCGCCACCTCGCTTTTATCCTTTAAGACACTCCTTTAAAACTTGCCTCTTTGACCAAGCATTTGGTCACCTAACATAATATCTCCCTTGGTGGTTCAGTGTTATACTTTGTTTCATAATGCTGCTGTGAAGTACCTTGGGATAAGTTCTTGCTGAACTTTGCCAGACATGAATTGTCATTAGCATATCCATGTGGCTTGAAATTTATTATGCTATGCTTTTCCAAGCAAATAATATTTCTGTCCTGGGTTGTGAAATTTCACCACCACTGACGTCAGATTGACTGGACAGTACAGGGTTTACCACATCCCTCCTTTTTGTAAACTAGGTGTATAATTTACAGCCCTCCAGTGCTCTGTCATCACTCCTATATCCAAGGAGAATTGACAGATTCTCTGCAGTGCTTCTTCCATTTGCACCATTCCTTCTCTCACCAACCCTCAGAATTCCCATCCAGACCGGGTAAATGTTCCAGTTTATTGTTATACAAAAATTGTTGGATTGAAAGGGGTTAACTGAACCTGTTTGTTCAGTGACTGCAATTAATGTCAGTCTCCATGGACCCTAATTGTGTCACTGTAAGATTTTCCTCTTCTATTAATAAGGGGCTCCTTTCAATGTGTTATCACATAGTGTCAGTGGAAGTATCACGTCACTCCCGTCACTAACAGGGTTCAGCGGCTCTGGAGAGAGGGAGAGGAAAGATCAGAATCAGAGTACAATAGATTGGAATGTTATAACAATGAGCAGGAGTTTCATCTGGGAGTTTAACTTTCTTTCTGCAGATTATGATCAGTTCTCATTAAACAGTCGGATCTATTACTCACTGAGGAATATTCAATACATTCACTACCCCTTCCTGGCTATTATTGGTGTACCTAGTAAGTCTCTGTATCTAACTATTAATTCTATAAACCATGTTTAACTGCATTACCATTCTTGTCATTTCCTCTGCCCTCCTTGCTGCTGTTGTTATTCCTGGCAAATTTCAGTCTCCAGATATTAGCTCTATAAACCATTGCTATGTGCATTAGAGTGCTTGTAATTTACTCTCCCATCTTTGCTGTCTCTGGTAAGTCTCTATTTCCCGCTATGAGATCTGTAAAATTTGTTTCACTGAAATAATGTTCTTGCTATTTAAATTTGGGAAGAGTGCAGTTGTCATTGGTCTCCATAAGAAATTCCATCCACTATCCATGAACCATGATCTCCTCATTGCCAAATATCTGAGGCCGAACCAGACAGTTTGCAACCTCTGTGTTCTATTTAAATCTGAGCTGAGTTCATCTCCATATTCTCACCAACCCTGCCTACTACCACCTCTGTACTATCACACATCTCCACCTCTGCTGCATAAACTTTCATCTGTGCCTTTGTTAAATACACACTTGACTATTCCAATTCTATCCTGGTCACCCTCCCATTTATAAACCTCCATAAACCACAGCCCATCCAGAACTCTGCTGCCTGTATTCTAAGTCACACCAATCCGGATCACCCATCAACCTTGTGCTCACTGATTTACATTGACTCCCAGTCTGGCAGCACCTTAATTTTATTATTCTCATTCATGTGTTTGAATCCCTCCATGGTCTCACCCCTCCAGTAAGTCCCATTCCCCTGACCGTTCCCATATTCCTTTTGGCCTTCTAGTTTTTTCTTCAATTAGCTTTAAAAATAAACTTCACCCCCTCTTTATTCTACCACTGACCACGATTATCAGCTCCACAGCGCCACAGGGCCCAACGTCATGGACGCTTGGATCCATAAAATGGTACGAGCTGAGCTGCCGGTCACTTCCAGTGCTCCATGCTGGACAGCGATTTAGCGCTGGATAGGGATTTAGCCAGGGTTTATCAAGCATGTACTGGTAGTGTGAGGAAGGGTCTGAATATGGTGCCAAACTTGGCCTGTGCATGTCCACTGACCGCCTGTGTTAGTCATTCTCAGCTGAACATATATTCAGCAGCACGAGGAGCCCCTCTAGTGTTATTTAAAAGGACCAGACATCCAAGTTGCAGGTGAGGGGCTTTTGACTTACTTTTGCTGTTGTAAAGTTGTGGAGGTGCTGTGGATGGTTTTCTGGAGGTTGTGTTGTGAGCTGCTGCAGACATTCAGGGAGGACAGAGCATTTGGTAACCCAACTCTGGACGAGGTATGGGGACTGTAGTTGCCGTGTCTCTGGGTCTGTAACATGACCAACAAATGGAGCAGAGGATGTTGAGAGGGGGCGCGCTCTAAAGAGGGAGGAGGAAGGGGCTTTACCCTACCCACCCTGGGTTTTCCAAGAGCACTGTCCCTACCTTACCTGCCCCAGGAGCAGTGTTTGAGGTGACTCTGATTCAAAAAGGAGTTAGTCACAGAGCTGTGTCACCTCCTGCAACACATGGAGCCTCACACCAGAGTGAGGACGGAGCTGTCAGTGGACGTTAAGATCGCAGTTTCATTGAAACTCTATGTATTTGGATATTTCCAGGCAGGAGCAGGAGACATATCCAGTATAGAGTAGTGGAGGTTGATGGAGTCATAGCGTCATTTACGACACATAAGGAGGCCATTCGGTCCATCCTTTCCGGTTCTTTGTGGAACAATCCAGTCAGTCTCAATCCCCTGCTCAATCCCCGAAGCCCTGGAAGTGCATTTCCTTCAGGTTCCACCCAGTTTCCTTTTGAAGTCATTGATTGTCTCGGCTTCCACCACTCTCATGGGCAGTGAGTTCCAGATCGTTACCATCCACTGTGTTAAAAAGTTCTTCCTCATATTCCACCTACAACAGACCTGAGGATTGGGAGCAGTTTTGAATTCAGCAAAGGAGGACATAGGGATTGATTAAGAAGCAGCAAATAGAGTACGAGTGTAAGCTTGTGGGGGCATAAAAACTGAGTGTAAAAGTTTCTATAGGTATGTGAAGAGAAAACAATTGGTGAAGACAAATGTAGGTCCCTTACACTCAGAAACAGGGGAATTTATTATGCGGAACAAAGAAATGGCTGACCATCGAAGTGCATACTTTGATTCTGTCTTCACAAAGGAGGACACAAATATCATACCAGAAATGTTGGGGAACACAGGGTTTCGTGAGAGACAGGAAGTTAAATAAATCAGTATTAGTAGAGAAATGGTGTTGGGCCTGATAATCTTAATCCAAGAATAATTAAGGAAGTGACCCCAGAAATAGTGGATGAACTGGTGGACATCTTCCTGGATTCCATGGACTCTGGAACAGTTCCTACAGATTGGACGGTAGCTCATGTAACCCCACTGTTTAAAAAGGGATATATAGAGAAAACAGAGAATTATAGACCAATGAGCCTGACGTCGAAAGTGGGGAAAATCCTGGAGCCATTATCAGAGATTTTATAGCAGAGCACTTGGAGAACAGTGATAGAATTGGACAAAGTCATCATGAATTTACGAAAATGAAATCATGCTTGTCAAATCTACTGGAATTCTTCGATGATGTAACTAGGAAGAGTTGATGAGGGGGAGCCAGTGGATATGGTTTATTTGGACTTTCAGAAGGCTTTTGACAAAGTACCATGTAAGAGATTAGCGTGTAAAATTAAAGCACATGGGATTGGGGGTAGTTTATTGTGATGGATAGAAAATTGGTTGCCAGACAGGAAACAAAGAGTAGGAACAAACGGGTCTTTTTCTGAATGGCAGAACGTGAACAGTGGGTGCCACAGGGATCGGTGTTAGGACCCCAGCTACGGACAATATATATTAATGATTTAGATGAGGGAACTAAATGTAATATCTCGAAATTTTCAGATGACATAAAATTGGGTGGGAGGGTGAGTTGTCAGGAGGATGCATAGAGGCTTCAGTGTGATTTGGGCAAGTTGAGTGCGTGGACAAATGCATGGAAGATGCAGTATAATTGTGGGCAAATGTGAGGTTATCCACTTTGGTAGCAAAATCAGGAAGGCAGATTATTATCAGAACTGGTATAAACTGAGAGAAGGGAATTATCGGTGTTCTCGTACACGAGTTGCTGAAGGTAAGCATGCGGGTGCAACAGGCGGTAAAAAGGCAAATGGTACGCTGGCCTTTACAACGAGAGGATTCGTGTATTTGAGCAGGGATGTCTTGCTGCAATTATACAGAGCCTTGGTGAGGTCACATCTGGAATATTGTGTTCAGTTTTGGTCTCCATTTCTGAGGAAGAAGGTTCTTGCAATGGAGGGAGTGCAGCGAAGGTTTACCAGACTCATTCCTGGAATGGCGGGACTGATGTATGAGGAGAGACTGAGTCGGTTAGGATTATATTCGCTGGAGTTCAGAAGAGTGAGGGAGGGATCTCATAGAAACCTGCAGAATTATAATCAGTCTGGACAGACTAGATGTGGGAAGGATGTTCCCGATGTTGGGATGTCCAGAACCAGGGGCAACAGTCTAAGGATAAGGGGTAAACCTTTCAGGACTGAGATGAGGAGAAATTTCTTCACCCAGAGAGTGGTGAGCCTGTGGAATTCGCTACCACAGGGAGCAGTCGAGGCCAAAACATTGTATGTTTTTAAGAAGGAGTTAGATATAGCCTTTGGTTCAAAAGGGATCAAAGGCTATGGGGGGAAAAGATTACTGAGTTGGATGATCAGCGATGATCATAACGAATGGTGCAGCAGGCTCGAAGGACCGAATGGCCTCTTTCTGCTCCTATTTTCTATGTTTCTATGTTTCCCTGCTTTTGTATCCTTGCCTCCATGATCTGATATGTTTTGCTAAACACTCTCCTAATATGTTTTGCCACCTGCAATGATAAATGCATATGGAGCCCCAGGTCCCTCTGCTCCTGCACAATGTTCAGAACTGTGTCACTAAGTCTATATTGCCTTCCTATTCCTTCTGGCAAAAGGCATCACCTCACACTCCTCTATACTAAATTGAACCTGCCATTTCTCTGTTAATTCTGCTGGATTGTCGATATCCTGTTGCAGACAGTTTGACTCATCCTCAGTGTTTGCCACGCGTCCAAGTTCGGTGTCATTGGCAAGCCTTGAAATTCTGCTCTGTATTCCAAGATCCAAGTCATTTATATATAGCAAAAAAAAGTGGTCCTAGCACTGACCCTTGGGGAACATCACTGCCTACCATCCTCCAGTCTGAAAAACAACCATTTAACACGACTCACCCTTTTCTTTCCATCAATCAATATTTGATCCTGTGATCTAATCCATGTGATTCAATTTTGTTATCCAACATTTTAGAACATAGAACAGTACAGCAGTGTGCAGGCCCTTCGGCCCACGATGTAGTGCCGAACCTTTAACCTACTCTAAGATCAAACTACCTGCACACCCTTCATTCTACTATCATCCATGTACCTATCCAAGAGTCGCTTAAATGTCCCTAATGTATCTGCTTCTACTACCGCCGCTGGCAGTGCGTTCCACGCACCCACTACTCTCTGTGTAAAGAACCTACCTCTGACAGCTCTCCGAAACCTTCCTCCAATCATCTTAAAATTATGCCCCCTGGTGATAGCCCTTTCTGCCCTGGGAAAATGTCTCTGGCTATCCAATCTATCTATGCATCTCATCATCTTGTACCCCTCTGTCAAGTTACCTCTCATCCTTCTTCGTTCCAATCAGAAAAGACCGAGCACCCTCAACCTTTCTTCGTAAGACACGCCCTCCAGTCCAGGCAGCATCCTGGTAAATCTCCTCTGCACCCTCTCTAAGGTTTCCACATCCTTTTGTGTGGTACTTCATCAAACGCTTTCTTAAAATCCATGTAGACCATTCACCACATTCTTTTCATCAACCTGCTCTGTTATTTCATCAAAATAAATTCAATTAGTTCATGAAAACATGATCTGCTTTTTAAAAATCCGTGCGGACAACCCTTAATTAACTCAAACATCTCCTAGTGTGTTTTGATTTTTTTCCCGCTGATTTAGTTTCTACAACCTTCCTCACCACTGATGTTAAACTAACTGACCAGTAGTTGCGAGGCCTGTGTGTTGTCCATTCCCATTGATAATTCTGGGAGGTGAGGGTGACCATCTATGTCATTGTTTTTTCGCTCAGCAGGGAGAAGCAGAATGAGAGATCCCGTGGCTTTGTCAGGATAGCGGGAATCCTGATGGTGTAGGTTTCTCCGCGGGGGCCCCATGTCAATGGGGAGAGGTACAGGAACTGAAAGAACTCTCACTCCATTAATGTCCAGTTGGTGTGTGAGCATGCCCAGTACATCATGTTGGTGAATGTTCACTACCCTGTCAGCAGCCACCATACCTTCATTCTGAAGCAGTCAGCCATTCTCAACACTTAGGGCTTCCATACAGAACCAGAATGTGGCTCCTCGGAGGCAAAGAAAAAAACCGTCTAGACACAGCTCATGTTTCTACATCCCCAAACCACCTATCACCGCCACCCAACCTCACACAGTTAACATGTGTATAATGTGAGCAATGGAGTCACCAGGAACATGTTGGGACAGACCATCGGTGTGATGAAGCAATGCTTCCAATGTCTGAACCGCACGGGGAGAGCCCTTCAGTGCACACTGGAGCAGGTGTCCAAGGTCATGGTGTTCTGCTGCACCCTTCATATCATCACTATCATGAGGACACAGGCATTGGCACCAGGAATCCGGAGGACACCTCAGGAGGAGGAGGAGGACGCAGGGAGCATATTTCCTGGACGCCTTCGAACTAGACAGGCTGTCGGAGAGTCCCTGCTAAGATTTTGTTTCCCATAAGACAACTTCGCTTTCCCACCATGGATCCCCCATTCTCCACCATTTCACCAATCTGAGACGCCCCATCACAGTGTCCCCTTGGACACCATCCTGTAATAAAAACCACCAACATAAACCTTTTCATTAACATCTTTATCCAACAACACATCCAATTATACAAAAGAAAAATGGAACTATTCACCCTTGTATATTCCCTTAGTCTCTGTCTTGTGCGTTCCCTCGACTTGCCTCGTGCTCCCCAGTGTTTCCCTAGTGACTGCAGCATGGCTGGTGGAAGAATGCTGACTTTCATTCGGGGAGACTGCAGATGACCTTGCAGGACGTCTTCGAGCAGCTCTGGGCCTTGAGGGCTTCGATTCAAACTGTACCACCTCGACGTAGGCAGCAGCCCAGTAACGTTCTGATCTGAGTCCTGTGACCTCGCTGTCCGGGAGCTGCCACATGCACTATCCTTTCCCCCTGCCCTGGCTGCAGTTCGTGCGTTTTCCGTGAATCAGCATGTGCAGATTCCGACTCTATACCAGCCTCTAAGGCACACACAGTGGAAGTATTTGAGCTGGAGGCTGTGAGTATCAGACTAAGTGATGGGGCTTCACCATCAGTCCTGTGCTGATGCTCTCTCTCTGTCTCCTGGAGCTGCTGTGACTGGGAAGCTGGCAGTTTTGGGGTACCATTGGGAAGTGTAAAATCAGAAGGGTCGTATTGGGATGAGACATTGTGGGTGGGTTGGAAAGCAGGAGGTCCATGATCCCACCATCTGCAGCTTGTACATCATCCCAGACAGCAGGATGCAGGGGGAGGTGGGAGTTAAGAAGGGGCATAAGGCAGGAACATAGCATCATCCTGAATGCTCTCGGCGATGCCGGATGCCACGGGCTCTGTCACAGCCGGTCCCATGATGTGAAGAACCATCTCCTTCCTCAGGCTCAGGGGATGAAGGTATGCCTGGTCACTCGCCGGTTCACTTGCTGCTCCCTGTGATTATGGGTCACCTTGTCCTGTAAGAAAGAAGGCAGAATATTAATGATTGTGTTCCACTGTGTTTTGATGATATGCCTGCCATAGCTGAATAGCTGGAGGTAATTGGAGGCAGTGAGAGGTGGGTGTGAGGCTGCTATCAGTACAAGGTGTGTGAGGGTGAGGTGGAGTATGTGAATGTTAGGTGTGAGTCCTGAGTGTTAGGGACTGCTGATGGGTGAATGATGGGGGTGTGGTGCATTGAGCAGTGTGAGAGGTTGGTGATGTTGGGGGTAGGAGATGCCATTTGGAGATTAATTCAATGACATTGACCTCCCGTATGAGCTCATTAAACTTCTTCTGGCTCTGCTGCCAGGTTCTCGTGGCGAGAATTCTTGCATTGACCTCCCTGGCCACCTTCACCGATTCCCTTCGGAGGACGTTCCTTGAGAGTCTCCACCCCACCACACGGAAACAGAGCCTCTCTCCTCCTGTCACCCTTCGTAACTAAGACATCCATCCCCGCATCCGTGAACTGCAGAACCCTCTGTTGCAGTGTGCTATTTACCTTGTCTCCAATTGCAGAATTCACAGTGAGCAGCAGCAGCCTCCAGTGAATCAGTGCATCTTCTCTTTAAGAGGGACAGACTGCATTTAAAAGCTGAACCTGGTTGAAACATGTGTCAGCCTCACACACCTTTCGGGCCCTGTTAAGCATCCAGACAGACAGCAGCGCGGGTTACCCGGGGTGGCACATAGAATTCATGGAAATGAGGAGGCAGCAGGAAGTGTGTTTGTCACCTGCCTCAACAGGAACGGGCACGGGCAGATCATGATCCCTCTGCCCAAAAACACGACGTACTCTCTATTTCTATTTGCTGTTCTCTCTTTCACACTTTCTCACTCTCTGTCTTTCTCTCTCTCTTCACTCACTTTCTCTTGCTCATATAATGAGAGATTGATGCAGCACAGAAGAAGCCTATTCGGCCCTTTGTGTCAGTGCTGTCTCTTCGGAAGAGCCATCTAATTAGTTCCTCTTTCCTCCTCTTTCCCCAGATTCCTGTTTTTCTTCTCCTTTTCAAGTATTTGCTAAATTGCCTTTTGAATGATATTATTGAATCTGCTTCCACCATGTTTTCAGCCAGTGAATTCCAGATCCCAACAACTCGCTGTGGAAGAAAATTCTCCTAATTTCACCTCTGGTTTTTTGTCAATTACCTTCAGTCTGTCTCTTCTTAATACTGAACTTTAGATTTTTGGATTTAGATATACAGCACTCGATCAGGCCCTTCGGCCCACCGAGTCTGTGCCGACCATTAACCACCCATTTATACTAATCCTACACTAATCCCATATTCCTACCACATCCTCACCTGTCCCTATATTCCCCTACCACCTACCTATACTAGGGGCAATTTATAATGGCCAGTTTACCTATCAACCTGCAAGACTTTTGGCTGAGGGAGGAAACCCACATACTCCACACAGGCAGTACCCATAATATGAGGCTGCAGTGCTAACCACTGCGCCACTGTGCCGCCCCTGTTTCTGACACTGGAAACAGTTTCACATTGATTACCTTATCAAAACCCTTCATAATTTTGAATCTTATATCAAATCTCCCCTTACCTATCACTGCTCTAATGAGAACAATCCCAGCTTTTCGAATCTATCCACATAACTGTATTCGCAGATCCCTGGTACCATTCTCGTAATTCACCTCTGTATCTTCACTACGTCCTTGACATCCTTACCAATGTGTGGTGATCAGAATTGGACACAATTCTCCATCTGGGACCTAACCAATGATGTATAAATATCAGCATTTCCTCCTGAGTTTTATTTCTCTGTGTCTCTCTCTCTAACACCAAGGACACTGCATGCTACTAACTAAGATCTGTGTGTTTACACCCTAGGTCTCTCTAATCATGCACTCACTCTATAATGGTAACATTTATTTTATATTTTTTTCTTCTCATACTTCCTACCCAAATGTCTCACTTCACATTTCAATGTGTTAAATTCCATCTGCCATGTTCCTGCCCATTTCACCAGTCAGTTTCTGTCCTCCTGAAGTCTGTTACTATCCTTCTCACTGTTTATTAACATTTCTGAGTTTCCTTCCATCTGAAAACTTGGACATTACCCCCTCTGTACACAAGCCCACTGCATTGGCATGCAACACCAGGGATCCCAACAGTCACCCTGGGGAACCCCACTGTGTACTTCGCTCCAGCTGAAAAGCAGCCATTATTCCCGACTCTCTGATACCTGTCACCTCGGTAATTTCTTGCATGCTGGGATTGAAAAAGAAAAAAAAAGACTTCCATTTATGTAGCGCCTTTCATGACTGCTGCATGTTCCAAAGCGATTTACAATCAACGTATACTTATAATGCCGACTCACTCTTGTACTGTCGGAAACAGGGCAGCCTATTTTCGCACAGCTAGATCCCACAAGCAGCAATGTGATAATGACCAGATCTGTTTTTATGATGTTGCTTGATGGATAAATATTGTCCAGGCCACAGGGAATAATTCCCCTGATCTTCTTCTAAATAATCCCATCGGATCATTAGCATCCACCTGAGAGGGCAGATGGGGCCTTGGTTTAACGTTTCATTCGAAAGACTGCTCATCTGGTAGCGCAATGTCAGTACTGTCGCTGCAGTGTTAGCCTTGATTCTTGTGAAAAAGTCATTTCATGACACTTGATCCTGGAAGCTTGTGACTGAAAGGGGAGAGAGCTACAAACTGATCCCCGGCTGACTTTGGCCCTTTAATCCCATGTATTTCTAATTGGGTCACACGGCTGTTATATAGTACTTTATCAAACACCTTTTGAAACGATAGGAAAATTGTAAAAGTACAGGCAGGAAAAGTCATAGAAGCACATAATAGCATTGCATGGAAGGGGGTCATTTGGTCTATGAAGTCTGTGCTGGCTCTTGTGATGAGTTTCCAGTGAGTTCCACACCCTGGATCTTTCTCAGATCCTTGAACTTTTCCCCTTAATATCTAACCAAATCACTTTTTGAATCTACTTTTGAATCTGTATCCTTCAGCCTATCATACAATAATTTGCAAATCCGAAACAAAAATTGCATTACAATAATCCCCATGTCAACTCTGCTTCTTTTTTCCAATCACCATAAATCTATGTCCTCTGGTTAATGGCCCCTCATACATTAGAAACATTATATAATTTACATAAACCCTTCATGATGTTAAATATCCCTATCTGATAACCTTGTAAATGTCCCTGCTCCAAGGAAAACAATCCCAGCTACATAACTGTAATCCCTCATTCCTGGAAAAGTTCCAGTAAAACTCTTCTGTCCCCTCTCCAAGGTTTCATGTCCTTCCTAAAGTGTGGTTTCCAGTATTGGACACAATACTCCAGATGGTGCCGGACTAGTCTTTTCTATAGGGTTAACACAATATCCTGGCCAGTCTACTCTGTGTCTCTATTAATCAAGCCTAGGAATCTATTTGCTTTGTGAACTGTTTGTTAACCTGTCCAGCTACTTTCAAAGATTGCATACAAACACCTCAGGTCTCTCTGTTACTCTCAATAGCTTTAAAGTTGTGCCATTCAGCTTGTATTATCCCTGGTCATTCATCTGCTGCAGCTCACCATCACCGTCTCAAGGGCAATTATGGACGGACAATAAATGCTGGCCTAGTCAACGACACCCACATCCCATGAATGGATAATATATATCAAATCTTCCGACAATGTATCTCCTCACACATCTGCCATGCCAATTAAATATTTGGAAGACTGCAGCCGTTGTTTTCAAACCCCACGTCAAAGGTTTCCTGGCCACAGACTGGATCTCTCTCCTTGGCAACTGTCTGAGACTAAAACAACCTGTTCACAACCTGGTTTCATAGTTGACGCTGCGACCAGCTTCCTGCTAAATATTACTAAAACAGCCTACTTACACTTCCGTATCATCACCCAACTTTGCCCCTCTCTCAGCTCTTCTGCTGATGAAACACTCCCCCTTGCCTGTGTTACCTGTAGACTCGACGACTCCAACACACTCCTGGCTGGTCTCCCAAATTCTACCCTCCATAACCCTGAGGTGGTCCAATGCACTGCTGCCCATGTCCTAACTCACACCAAGTCCTGTTCACCCATTACCCCCTGTACTCACTGACCTACATTGGCTCCTGGTCAGCAACACCTCAATTTTAAAACTCTAAGCCTTCTTTTCAAATCCTTCATTATCTCACTCCTCCTTATCTCTGTAATCTCCTCCAGCCCGACAACCCTCCGAGATATCTGCACTCATCTATTTCTGGCCTCTTGAGCATCTACGAGATTAATTGCTCTACCATTGGTGGTCCTGCCTTCAGCTGCCGAGGCCCTACGCCCTGGAAGAGGAGAGCAGAACATCCAGGGAGGAATTCCTGGAAGATAAATGTCAGTAAATTAAACACTAAAATAAAAGCAAAATATTGCGGATGCTGAACACTGGAAATACTCAGCAGGTCTGGCAGCATCTGTGCAGAGAGAAACAGAGTTAATGTTTCAGATCTGTGCCCCTTCATCAGAACTGTTAAACGTTAGAAATGTAACAGTCTTTGAGCAAGTGAAAGAGGGGAAGGGGGAAGAAGAACAAGAAGGAAGGACTGTGATGGGACAGAGAGGGGATAGATTAAATTATAGACTGTCACATTCCTAACGTCTACCAGTTCTGATGAAGGGTCAGAGACCGGAAACATTAACTCTGTTTCTCTCTACACAGATGCTGCCAGACCTGCTGAGTATTTCCGGCACTTTCTGGTCTCATCCCTAAGCTTTTGAATTCTCTCCCGAAACCCTAAATGCAATAAGCTGCACTGAGTCCAGTTTTAGGGAGTCCTGCTTGGACAGAGTACTAAATGCAGTCAAGTTAAGGAGTGATTGAATTTTAAGTGATCTAAGAGTCGATCTCTTTCCAACAATTTGTTAATTTTACATTTAGCATTTCACTTAATTTTAAGCTGAATTTGTACTTTATTTCACAATCTGTTTGTGAGAATTGGACAGTTAATTGATGCTGATGGAAAAGGAGGGTCAGTGTCAGCTTGGATATAAAACTGGCTTAATGACAGAAAACAGAGAGTTGCAGTAAACAGTTGTTATTCAAACTGGAGAAAAATAGACAGCAGTGTTCCCCAAGGGTTAGTGCTAGGAACACTGTTTTATTCTGATATGTATAAATGATTTGGATAATGGCATACAGAGAAACATTTCAAAATTTGCAGGTGATACCAAACTTGGAGGCGGGGCAGGCATTGAGGTGGATACCAATCGATGTAAGAGGACATGGATAGGCTAGCAGAATGGGCAGACGAGAGGCAAATGGAATTTAATACAGACAAGTGTCAAGTGATGCATTTTATCAGAAGTAACAGGGAGAGGCAATATACACTTAATGGTAAAGTTCGAAAGAGTGTGCAGAGACAAAGGGACATGGGGTTCATGCACATAGATCCCTGAAGGTGGCAGGATATATTGAGAGAGTCGTCAGTAAAGCATATGGGATCTTGGGCTTCATAGATAGAGGTGGTGAGTTCAGAAGAAGGAAAGTTATGCTGTAACTTTATGAAGCTCTGGTTAGGCCCCAACTGGAGTACTGCATCCAGTTCTGTTCACCACACTTTAGGGAGGATGTGAGGGTCATTGACAGGGTGTAGAGGAGGTTTACTTTAATGGTTCCAGAGATGGAGGATTTTAAGTACAATATAGTCTGTAAAAGCTGGGGTGTTCTTCCTTGGAGTAAAGGAGATTGAGGGGAGATTTGATACATGTATACAAGATGATGACCTGTTTGGATAAGGTAGACAGGTAAAGATGTTCCCATTAGCTGATGGGACAAGGACTAGAGTTAAGATTGAGGGCAAGAGTTAAGGGGGATGTGATGAACAACATTTTTACACAACGAGTGGTAATGGCCTGGAAATCATTGCCTACGAGGGTGGTGGAAGCAGAGAAGGTGAATTATTTCAAAAGGATATTGTATGAACACTTGATGTAAATAAACTTGCAGGAATATGGAGTCACAGCTAGGGAATGAAACTGGCTGGATTTATCTGCAAAGAGCTGGCATGGACTCGATGAGCAGAATGGCCTAATTCTGTGCTGAAATGACTATGACTCTACGACTCTCTGACAGGGGAATACTATTACTACTTTTAGTTTAGCTTAGAGATACAGCACTGAAACAGGCCCTTCGGCCCACCGAGTCTGTGCGGACCATCAACCACCCATTTATACTAATCCTACACTAATTCCATATTCCTACCACATCCCCACCTGTCCCTGTGTTTCCCTGCCACCTACCTATACTACAGGCAATTGCTAATGGCCAATTTACCGATCAACTTGCAAGTCTTTGGCATGTGGGAGGAAACCGGAGCACCCGGAGGAAACCCAAGCAAACACAGGGAGAACTGGCAAACCCCACACAGGCAGTACCCAGAATTGAACCCGGGTCACTGGAGCTGTGAGGCTGCGGTGCTCACCACTGCGCCACTATGCCGCCCTATACTGGGAAAGTTTATAATGGACTGGGCAGTATCACCCTGTTGAACCCCGTGATGTAATTGAAATGTTTGATGCCCCATAACGTGGTTAACAAATGTCCTTCACAAACAGAGTAAATCAGTTCAGTCCCACTGACAATTCTGGAGTCATTCACAATGGGGAGTAATTTCTCCTCGTTTTCTCTACATAGGACAGCAGTCAGGCTTTTCACTGTGTCCACCACCTCCATGTTGAAAGTCTTGTCAGGGTTAGGTGAGATAAGACACATTGCCTGGGCGACAGATTTCTTCAACTGTGTTACTGCTTCTCTGCTCTCTTCAGTCCAACCGGGTTAAACCTGGTCATCACCATCATTAGTTAGTTCATAAAGAGGAGTCACAGTCTCTGCAAATCGAGGGATGAGGGTCCACTGATACCCCACCAGCCTGAGGATAGGACACAGGGCAGGACTTTGAGGTGGACAGGGGTAGATACTGGATGAGGGTCCACTGATACCCCACCAGCCTGAGGATAGGACACAGGGCAGGACTTTGAGGTGAGCAAGGGTAGACACTGGATGGTCTCGACCTGATGCTGGTGTGGGCTGATGCAGGATGATCTGATCTGGGCACGTAGAAAGGTGACACGGTCTTGCACCAGCTGGGCCTTACGTGGATGGTCTTTTAGTCCAGCTCCCAAAGTAACTGCAGTAGTTCCTGTAAAAGGGTTAAATGTGTGGACACGTCTGTGATGATGAGAAGATCATCGACATATTGCAGCAAGCAGGAAGACTGTGAAAAGCTCAGAAGGGACCCAGCTACACGTTTGTTGAAAATAGTGGGGTTATTGTGGAACCCCTTGTGACAGACATGTCCAGGGGTATCTCTGGTCCTCAGAAGTGAATGTGAATTTAATTTGTTTCTCTAGTTTTACTGGAATACTACAATAACCATTAGAGATATCCAGGGTGGAGAAGACAGACCTAACATTGGGAATCCGGGAGAATAGGGTGGGTGTCTATCAGACAACCGGGTTCACGCATGGTTGACTGAATTGAGTTTGTGGTGGTCAATAGTCAGTCACCAGCTGCCATCCGGCTTTCCAACCAGTCAAATCGGGCAGTTAGAAGGGAACATGGCTTCGTGAACTACACCCTGGTATAACAATGACATGATATTGTCTGGAATGCATGATATAATCTCAGCTCGTTAAGAATACTGCTTCATGGATCATGCAATGGTCAGTTAATTTCTTCGGGTCTGCTCATGTTTGCACAGTTATCTTTATGGGTTGTGGATACACTCGACACGGACTCGAGATTCGCCTGTACCTCAGGGTGATCAGTGGTGTCTGGTTCCCACTCCTCTGATATTTTAATCATGAATATTGAGGTTACACTGGACACCAGAGTAGGGGCATGTTTTAATGTTCTACAATATACAAGTATAGGGATAATCAATTACTGCTGATAACCTTTGAGCACATTACTGCCCAGTAGTCCCTGTCCATTATGCAGGATCATATAAAAGGGAGGCAGGACTTTGACATGAGCAGTGTTCCCTCTCCTGCACCAATGTAAGATCTGATCCAGGGTCACAGATTAACCAAAAGGAGGTCGAAGGGTCACAAGCAGTTTATTGAGGAGTAACAGTTCAAATACAGCACAAAATCAGAATAGACATAGTGGACATACGGCCTGTGGCAGGTGAGAAAGGCTTTCTGGCTATGGATCAAATGTAAGAAGCTATCAGTAAAGACGTTATAGCAGGACACACAGAATAATTCAAGGTGATCAGGCAGAGTCAACATGCTTTTGTGAAACGGAAACCATGTTTAACCAATTTATTGAAGTTCTTTGAAGAAGTAACAGGTGCTGTGGATAAAGGGGAACTGGTGATTTCCAGAAGGGATTTCATAATGTGCCACATCAAAGTTCATTGCGGAATATAAAAGCTCATGGTGTAGGGGGCAACCTATTGGCATGGATAGAAGATTGGCTAGCTAACAGGAAACAGAGAGTAGGCTTAAATGGATCATTTTCTGTTTGGCAACATGTAACGAGTGGTGTGTCACAGGGATCAGTGCGGGTGCCTTAGCTCTTTACAATTTATATAAATCACTTGGATGAAGGGGCCAAAGGTATGTTTGCTAAATTTGCTGATGACAGAAACGTCGGTCAGACAGTATGTTGTAATGCGGACACAAGTGAACCACAAAGGAATAGATAGATTGAGTGATTGGTCAAAGATCTGGGAAATGGAGTACAATGTGGGAAAATATGAAATTGTCCATTTTGGCAGGAAGAATAAAAATTAAGCATATAATCACAATGGTGAGATATTCCAGAGCTCTACCATCCAGGGGGAACTGAGAGTCCTTGTGCATGAATTGTAAAAGGTTAGTATGTAGGTTTTGCAAGTAATTAGGAAAACTAATGGAATGTTACCGGCTATTGCAGGAGGAATTGAATACAAATGTAGGGAGGTTATGTTTCAGTTATATAGGGAGGCTACTTCTGGAATATTGTGTTCAGTATTGGTCTCCTCATTTAAGGACAGGTGGAAATGCATTCGAAGCAGTTCAGAGATGGTTTACCAGACTAATGCCTGGAATGGGGGTGTTGTCTAATGAGGAAAGGCTGGACAGGCTAGGCTTATGTCAGCTGGAGTTTAGAAGAGTAAGAGGCGACTTGATTGAAACTTATAAGATTCTGAGTGTGGGACAGAGCAAATGAGGCCGACAGAGAGAGAAAGAACGAGAGAGAGAAAGCTCAATTCAGCTGCTGCTAAAAACCTCATCCATGCCTTTTTTATCTCGAGACTTGACTATTCTAACACACTCCTGGCTGGTCTCCCACATCCTACTCTCTGTAACATGTGGTCATCCAAAACTCTGCTGCCATCTTCTAATTTGCACCAAATTCTGTTCACCCAACATCCCTGTGCTCACTGACCAACATTGGCTCTTGGTCCAGTAACACCTCAATTTTAATATTCTCACTCATGTGCTCAAATCCCTCCATGTCCTCACCCCTCTGATTATCCCAATCCCCTGTTCATTTCCAATGTTCCTGAAACTTGTTCCTCTTAAAAATCTTTTTTCCAATTCCGGCTTAAAAGTGAGTTTCTTTCCCTCTGCCTCTCTTCATATAACATAGAACATAGAGCATAGAACAGTACAGCACAGTACAGGCCCTTCGGCCCACGATGTTGTGCCGAACCTTTAACCTACTCGAAGATCAAACTAACTATCTACCCTTCATTTTACTCTCATCCATGTACCGATCCAAGAGTCGCTTAAATTTCCCTAATGTATCTGCTTCTACTACCACCACTGGCAGCGCATTCCACGCACCCACCACTCTCTGTGTAAAGAACCTACCTCTGACATCTCCCTGAAACCTTCCTCCAGTCACCTTAAAATTATGCCCACTAGTGATAGCCCTTTCCACCTGGGAAAAAGTCTCTGGCTATCCACTCTATCTATACCTCTCATCATCTTGTACCCCTCTATCAAGTCACCGCTCATCCTTCTTCGCTCCAATGAGAAAAGCCCTAGCTCCCTCAACCTTTCTCCAGTCCAGGCAGCATCCTGGTAAATCTCCTCTGCACCCTCTCTAAAGCTTCCATACCCTTCCTATAATGAGGCGACCAGAACTGAACACAATATTCCAAGTGTGGTCGAACCAGGGCCTGATAGAGCTGCAGCATAACCTCGCAGCCCTTAAACTCAATCCCCCTGTTAATGAAAGCCAACACACCATACGCCTTCTTAACAACCCTTTCAACTTGGGTGGCAACTTTGAGCGATCTCTGGACATAGACCCCAAGATCCCTCTGTTCCTCCACACTACCAAAAACCCTGTCTTTAAGCCTGCATTCTGCATTCAAATTCGACCTACCAAAATGAATCACTTCACACTTTTCCAGGTTGAACTCCATCTGCCACTTCTCAGCCCAGCTCTGCATCCTGTCCATGTCGAGTTGCAACCTACAACAGCCTTCCACACAATCCACAACTCTAGCAACCTTCGTGTCATCGGCAAACTTGCTAACCCAGCCTTCCACTTCCTCATCCAAGTCATTTATAAAAATCACAAAGAGCAGAGGTCCCAGAACAGATCCCTGTGGAACACCACTCGTCACCGAGCTCCATGCTGAATACTTTCCATCTACTAACACCCTCTGTCTTCTATGGGCCAGACAATTTTGTATCCAGACAGCCACAGTGTGGTTTTCCTGACCACACATTTCATCTCTCCTGCTGCACTCATGCTGTAGAAGCTTGGATCCATAAAATGGTGTGAGCTGCACTGCCGGTCACATCCAGCACATTGTACAGGACACCCAGGCTGGCCGGGGTTCTCGTGTCGGTGTAACGTGTGTGTGTCTGTAGTGTGAGGAGAGGTCTGAATATGAAGTCGATCTGCCATTTCAGCAACTTTGATGTACGTCTTTGATACTTGGTCCTTGCATGTATACTGACCACCTGTGTTAGTCACTCTCAGCTGAACATACATTCAGCAGCACGAGGATCACCCTCTAGTGTTAGTTAAAAGGACCAGGCGTCCAACTTGCAGGTGAGGGGCTTTTGACTTACTTCTGTTATTATAAAGTTAGTGGAGGTGCTGTGGATGGTTTCCTGGACGTTGTGTTATGAGCTGCTGCAGACATTCAGGGAGGAGAGAGGACTTGGTGACACAACTCTGTACGATGAATGGGGACTGTAGTTACAGTGTCTCTGGGTCTGTAACATGATCAACAAATGGAGTAGAAGCTTCAGAGAGAGCGAAAGCTCTGGAAAGAAAGAGGAGGAATGGCCTCTGCCCTACCCACCCTGGGTTTCCAAGAGTAAAAAGAGCAGTGGTCCTAATATTGAGCCCAGGGGAACACCACTGTATACTCCCATTGAGTCTGAACAACAACCTTTCACCACTTCTCTCTGTTTACTGTTCCTTAGCCAATGTTATATCCACACTGTCACTGTACGTTTAATCCATAGTGTTCAGTTTTCCTAATTTGTCTATTGAATGTCACTTGATCGAACACCTTTTGAAAGTCCATATGTATAACTTCAATCACACCACCCTCATCAACCCTCTCCATTGTTTCATCAAAGAACTCCATCAAGTTCACCTCAGCACTACCTCTCTCCACTCCTCCACTGTTGTTAAATTATCAGACTGATTATCCGACACCCAGTACTGGAAGAGCAGAAATTTCCTCCAATTAAATATTGGGAAGACTGAAGCCATTGTTTTAACTCCCCACTCCAACTCTGTTCCCTTGCTATTGATTCCATCCCTCTTCCTGGTGACAGTCTGAGATTCAGACAATATGTTTACATCCTTGGTGTCACATTTCATCACAACATGAGCTTTAACCTCATTTTCAGGGTAGAATTACAACCGCCTATTGCCACCTCAGTAACATCGCCTGACTTCACCCCTGTCTCAGCCCATCTGCTGCTGAAACCTCATTCATGCCTTCGTCACCTCTCGATGTGACTATTCCAACTCACTCCTGGCTGATCTCCCACATCTACTCTCTGTAAACATGAGGTCATCCAAAACTCTGCTGCCCATGTCTTAGCTCAAACCAAGTCCCGTTTATATGACACTGACCGACATTGGCTCCCAATCAAGAATATCTTGATTTTAAAATTCTCATCCTTGTTGTCATATCTCTCAATGGCCTCGCCCCTCCCTATCTCTGTAATCTCCTCCAGCTCCAGAACCCATCGAGACATCTGTGCTCCTCTAATTCTGGCCTCTTTTACATCCGTTATTTAAATCACTGCACCACTGGCTACCGTGCCTTCAGCTGCCGGGGCCCAAGCTGCAGTATCCTCCCTACACATCTCCGCCTCTGCACCTCTCCATCTCACTTTCCTCCTTTAAGACATTCCTTGTAACCTTCCACTTTGGCTAAGCTGTTGGTCCTTTGACCTAATATCTCCTGTTGTATCTCAGTTCGCACTTTGCTTCATAATGCTCCTGTGAAGCACCTTGGGATTTTTTATAACATTAAAGGCAATATCTAAATATAAATTGTTGTTTTTGTTGTTGTTTGCCAGACATCAATAGTCTTTAGCATATCCAGGTTGCTAACCATTTACTATCCAATGTTTTTACAAGCAACAAGTATTTTTCTCTTGGATTGTCACGTCTACAAATGTCCCCAGTCGTGACACTAGTCTGACTAGTCAGTAATTACAGCATTTATCGCACATCTTTTTTAAACAGGATGTAAGATTTACAATCCTCCAATCCTCTGTCATCACACCCATATCCAAGGAGGATTGGAAGATTCTGGCCAGTACCTCTGCTATTTCCACTATTCCTTCCCTCAGAAACCCCTGTACATCCATTCAGACTGGGTAAGAGTTCCAGTTTATTGTGGTTCAAAAAGGTGTTGGATTGAAAGGTGTTAACTGAAACTGTTTGTTCAGTGACTGTAATTAATGTCAGTCTCCATGGACCGAATTGTGTCACAGGAGGGTTTCCCTCTTCTATTAATATGGGACTCCTTTCGATGTGTTATCCCATACTGTCAGCGGGAGCATCACGCACGGCACTCACAGGGATCAGCGGCTCCAGAGAGAGGGAGAGGACAGATCACAATCTGAGAACAATGGGTCAGAATCTGAGAACAATAGATTGGAATGTTACAACAATGAGCAAGAGTTTATCCTCAGAACTTCACGATCTTTTTACACATTATGATCGGTTCTCGTTAGACTTTCGCATCTACCTCGCACTTCGGATTGCTCAATACATTTATTATCCCATCCTCGCTCTTGTTGGTGTCCCTGGTTAGTATCTGTTTCCAGGTATTTATTCTGTAAACCATGTTTAACTGTATTATATTCCTGTAATTTACTCTACCCTCCTTGCTGCTGTTGTTAATCCCGGTGAATATCTCCAGTAATTACCTTGATTAACCATGTTTAACTGCATTACTGTTCCTGTAATTTTCTCTGCCCTCCTTGCTGCTGTTGTTATTTTTGCTGAATCTCTATCTCCAGAAATCAGCTGTATAAACCACTGCTAACGGTATTTCAGTTCTTGTAATTTACTCTCTCCTCTTTGCTGCTGATACTGTCTCTATTTCTAGCTAGGAGATCTGTAAACCCTGTTTACTGAAATACTGTTCTGGAACGTAAATTGTGGGAAGAGAGAAGACAGTGTCATTGGTCCATTGGTCTCCGTCACAAACTCCATCCCCTATCTATGAACCACATACCCGATCGTGAGGCTGAACCAGACAGTTTACAACCTCTGTGTTCTATTTTTACCTTACTTGAGTTCATCTCCAAATTCTCTCCATCACCAACCCTGCCTACTACCACCTGAGTAATATCACCCGTCTCCACTTCTGCCTCAGCCCATCTGCTGCACAAACCCTCATATGTGCCTTTATTAAATCCACACTTGACGATTCCGAATCTCTCCTGGTCACCCTCCCAGTTATAAACCTCCATAAACCACAGCCCATCCAGAACTCTGATGCCTGTATCCTAACTCACACCAAATCCCGATCACCCATCAGCCCTGTGCTCACTGATCTACAATGGCTCCCGGTCTGGCAGCACCTGAATTTTAATATTCTCATTCTTGAGTCTGAATCACTCCATGGGTCCCATTCTCCTGTGCATTTCCCATATTTCTGCAAATAATATGCCTTCCATCTTTTCTCAATTCTCTTTTTAAAGTGGATTTCTTTCTCTCTGTATCTGTTCTGAGCCACGATTTTCAACTCTACAGACCCACTGGTGCAGAGGGCACAGAAGATGGGACCCATAAAATGATGCGAACCACACAGCCGGCCACTTCTAGTGTGGTCAGCACAGTGTCCCATGGTGGGCAGTACACTTGTGTGGTCAGCACAGTGCCCAATGGTGGACAGAGCTCCAGTATGGTCAGCACAATGCCCCATGCTGCACAATGCTCTCGTATGGTCAGCACAATGCCATTTGCTGGACAGGGCTCTAGTATGGTCAGCACAGTGCCCCATGCTGGACAGAGCTCTAATGTGGTCAGCACAATGCCCCATGCTGGACAGGGCTCTAATATGGTCAGCACAATGCCCCATGCTGGACAGAGCTCTAGTATGGTCAGCACAGTGCCCCATGCTGGACAGGGCTCTAGTATGGTCAGCACAATGCCCCATGCTGGACAGGGCTCTACTATGGTCAGCACAATGCCCCATGCTGGACAGGGCTCGAGTATGGTCAGCACAATGCCCCATGCTGGACAGAGCTCCAGTGTGATCAGCACAATTCCCCATGCTGGACAGGGCTCGAGTATGGTCAGCACAGTGCCCCATGCTGGACATGGCTCTTGTATGGTCAGCACAATGACCCATGCTGGACAGGGCTCTAGTGTGGTCAGCACAGTGCCCCATGCTGGTCAGGGCTCTAGTGTGGTCAGCACAATGCCCCATGCTGGAAAGGGCTCTCGAATGGTCAGCACAGTGCCCCATGCTGGACATGGCTCTAGTATGGTCAGCACAATGCCGCATGCTGGACAGAGCTCTAGTATGGTCAGCACAATGCCCCATGCTACACAGGGCTCTAGTATGGTCAGCACAATGCCCCATGCTGGATAGGGCTCTAGTATGGTCAGCACAGTGCCTCATGCTGGTTAGGGCTCTAGTCTTATCAGCACAATGCCCCATGCTGGACAGGGCTCTGGAGTGGTCAGCACAGTGCCCCATGCTGGACAGGGCTCTAGTGTAGTCAGCCCTGTGCCTCATGCTGGACAGGGCTCTAGTATTATCAGCACAATGCCCTATGCTGGACAGGGCTCTAGTATGGTCAGCACAGTGCCCCATGCTGGACAGGGCTCTGGAGTGGTCAGCACAGTGCCCCATGCTGGACAGGGCTCTAGTGTGGTCAGCCCAGTGCCTCATGCTGGACAGGGCTCCAGCGTGTCATACTATGTTTGTGATACTCATGTGAGGATATTTTTGAATGTGGCTTCAATGTCCCAACCAGACAGCTTTGAGTACGTCTTTGAAATCAGGTCTCGGCATGACCACTGACTGCTTGTGTTAGTCACTGTCAGCTGAATATACATTTAGCATCACAATGAATCCCCTCGAGTGTTATTTAAAAGGACCAGGCATCCAACCTTCAGGTGAGGGGCTTTTGACTTACTTCTGCTATTGTAAAGTCAGTGCAGGTGTTGTGGATGGGTTTCTAGAGGTTGTGTTGTGAGCTGCTGTAGACAATCAGGGAGGACAGAGGATTTGGTGACTCAACTCTGTCCGAGGTATGGGGGCTGTAGTTACAGTGTCTCTGGATCTGTAACATGACCCACAAATGGAGCAGAGACTGCAGAGAGCGGAAGCTCTGTAAGGAGGGAGGAGGGACTCTTCCCTTCTCACCCCGGCTTTTCCAAGAGCTCTTTTCCTACCTACAATTAACCCAAGAGCAGTGTGTGAGGTGACTCGGATTCAATAAGGAGGTGGTCGCAGAGCTGTGTCACCTCCTGTAACACGACCTGTAGCCTCACACCAGGGTGAGGACGGAGCTGTCAGTGGCCGTTATGGTCAGTTTCATTGAAAGTCTATATATCTGAATCTTCCCAGGCAGGAGCAGTAGACACATACAGCATAGACTCGTAGAAATCAATGGAGTCGTAGAGTCATGCACAACACAAAAGGAGGCCATCTCTCGCTGGAGTCATCCAGTCAGTGCCACTCCCAGCTCATTCCTCATATACCTGCAAGTTAATTTCATTCAGTTTCCTTTTGAAATCATTGATTGTCTCGGCTTCCACCACCCTCATGGGAAGTGAGTTCCAGCTCATTAACATCCACTGTGTAAAAAAGTTCTTCCTCATATTCCCCTACATCTCTTACCCAAAACCTTCCATCTGTGTCCCCTGGTCCGTGTTTCATCAGTTAATGGGAACAGTTTTTCCTTGTCTATCTTATCTTAGCCTATCATAATCTTGTCCACCTCTATCAAATCTCTCTCAAACTCCTTTACTCCAGGGAGAACAACTCCATCTACTCCAAACTCACTTTGTAACTAAACCCCGATCCCTGGAACCATTCTGGTAAATCTCCTCCGCACACTCTCAGGGACCTTCTCATCCTTCCGAGTGTGGTGACCAGAACTGGACATAGTTCTCTAGTTGGGGCCTAACCAAATCTTTAGAAAGTTTCAGCATAACTTCCCTGCTTTTGTATCTTTGCCTCTCATGATGAAGCCCAAGATCTGATATGTTTTGCCAAACATTCTCCGAATATGTCCTGCCACCTTCACAGATCAATGCATTTGGAGCCACAAGTCCCTCTGGTCCTGCACAATCTTTAGAACTGTGTCATTAAGTCTATATTGCCTTCCTATTCCTTCTGACAAAATGCATCAGCTCACACTCCTCTGTATTAAATTCCACCTGCCAACTCTCTGTCCATTCTGCGAGCCTATCTATATCCTGTTGCAGACAGTTTGTAACATCCTCACAGTTTACCACTCCTCCAAGATTGGTATCATCAGAAAATTGTGAAATTCTACTTTGTATTCCAAGAACCATGTCAATTATATATAAACCAAAAGAAAAACGGTGGTCCTAACACTGACCCTTGGGGAAAATCACTGTCTACCATCCTCCAGTCTGAAAAACAACCATTTAACACATTTCTCTTTTTGCTGGACGTTGCACAATTTTTGATCCAATTGGATGCTATTCCATGAGCTTCAGTTTTGTTCACCAAACCTTTGTTTGGTTCTCCATCAAATCCTTTCATAAAATCCATGTAGACAACATCCACCACATTCCCTTCATCAACCTTCTCTGATCATCGAAATAAATTCAATTTGCTCAGTCAAGCATAATCTGCCTTTGAGAAATCCGTGCTGACAATCCTTAATTAACTCAAACCTCTCCAAGTGTGTGACGTCCTTTTTCCCTGATTATTGTTTCTAAAACCTTCCTCACAACTGATTTTAAACTAACTGACCAGTAGTTACTAGGCCTGTGTATTGTCCATTTATAATTCTGGGAGGTGAGGGTGACCATCTTTGTCATCATTTTCTCCCTCAGCAGAGAGAAGTACGATGAGAGATCCCGTGGCTTTGTCAGGATAGCGGGAATCCTGATGGTGTCCGTGGCTCTGAGAGGCCCCCATGTCAACGGGGAGAGGCACAGGAACTGAAAGAGCTCTCACTCCATTAATGTACAGTTGGTGTCTGAGCATGCCCAGTCCATCATGTTGGTGAATGTCCTCTATCCTGGCAGCAGCCACCATACCTTCATTCTGAAGCAGTCAGCCGGTCCCAACACTGCGGGTCTCCATGCAGAACCAGAATGCGACTCCTCGGAGACAAAGAAAACCCCCTCTAGACACAGCTCGTGTTTTTACACCCCCAAACTACTTCCCACCGCCAACCAACCTCACAATTAACATGTGCATAACGCGAGCAATGGAGTCACCAGGAACATGGTGGAACAGGCCATCAGTGTGATGAAGCAATGCTTCCGACGTCTGAACCGCTTGGGAGCAGCCCTCCAGTACACACTGGAGCAGGTGTCCAAGTTCATGGTGTTCTGCTGCACCCTTCATCTCATCACCATCGTGAGGACACAGGCATTGGCACCAGGAATCCGCAGTCTACCTCAGGAGGAGGAGGAGGACGCAGGGAGGATATTTCCTGGACGCCTTCGAACTAGACAGGCTGTCGGAGAGTCCTTGATAAGATTCCGGTTCCCATAGGACAACTTCCCTTTCCCACCATGGATCCCCCATTCTCCACCATTACACCCATCTGAGATGCCCCATCACTGTGTTATTACAGCACAAAAGGAACTCTTCAGTCCGACGTGTCTGCATCGCCTCTCCGAATGAGCAATTCACCTAATCCCATTCCCTGTCTTCTTCCATCAACGCTGCACATTCTTCCTTCTAAGACACTAGTTTATTCAGCTTTAGCATGTTTTTCATGTGGTCACCCAACAGCTGAAAATGATGCAGGGAGAGAGGGAATGGGTGATCCCCAGACAGTCAAAAAGAATCCGGCAGGTAGTGCTGCAAACCCTTGAGTGCATCTCACTCTCCAACAGGTATTCAGTTCAGAATACTGAGGAAAGTGATGCTTCACCTGGGGAGTGCAGCCAGAGCCAAGTCCGTGTCAACACGGGTGGCTGAGCTGCAGAGCGGGGTCGAGGGATGACTGGAAGAGCCACAGTGATCAATAGTCAGGGGAACAGGCAGGCGTTTATGTGGCCACAGACGTGAATCGAGGATGGTGTCATGCTTGTCTGGTTCCAGGGACAAGGATGTCACTGAGCGACTGCAGAGCATCTTGAAGGAGAAGGGGAACAGCCAGCTGTCATGGTCCACATCGGAACCAGCGACAAAAGTAGAAAGAGGAATGTCGTCCTGCAGTCAGAATTTATGGAGCTAGGGAAGAAATAGGCCAGCAGGGCCTCAAAGTGGTAACTTCTGGATTGCTCCCAATGCCACGCACAACTGAGTATAGAAATAGAAAACGAAGACAGATGAATGTGTGGCTGGGAAGATGGTGCAGGAGGGAGGTCTTCAGATTCCTGGGACATTGGGACCAGATTTGGATTAGATGGGACCTGTACAGGCCGGACTGGTTGCACCTGATCGGAGCCGGGACTGGGTTACTTGCAGAACGTTTTGCTAGTGCTGTCGGGGAGGGTTTAAACTAGTTTTGCAGGGGGATGGGGACCTGAGGGTAGAATCAGTAGGGACAAAACCTGAAACGAAAATAGAAGGCAGAAAATTAATGGATGAGTCCAGGAGACAGAGGAAAAAGGGTTAGAATTATTTTTTAAAAGAGGTTGGCAGTGCTCAAGGGTATCTATTTCAATGCAAGGAGTATAGCAAATAAAGTAGATGAACTGAGGGCACAGATAGACAGGTAGCAGTATGATATCATAGCTATTACAGAAACATGGCTTAAGGAGGGACAGGAATGGCAGCTCAACGTTCCTGGTTACAGGGTTTTCAGACACGATAGGGAGGGGGATAAGAAAGGGGGGAAGTGGCAATTTCGGTCAAGGAATCTATTGTAGCTGTGAGGAGGGATGATATGTTGGAAGGTTCATCAAATGAGACCATATGGATTGAGCTAAGGAACCAGAAAGGGACAATCACACTGTTGGGAATGTAATCCCGACAGCCAAATAGTTAGAGGGAGATAGAAGATCGGATATGTAGGCAAAACTCTGAGAAGTGCAAGAACAATCGGACAGTAATAGTAGGGTATTTTAATTACCCCAATATTAACTGGGATAATTTTAGTATGAAAAGAATTGAGGGAGCAGAAATCTTGAGGTGCATTCAGGAGAACGTTTTTGACCAGGATGTAACAAGTCCAACAAGAGAGGGTGCGGTATTCGGCATTGTTTTAGGAAATGAAGATAGGCAGGTGGAGGAGTGACAGTGGGGAAGCATTTTGGTGGGAGTGATCATAATTCAGTTAGTTTTAACTTAATTATGGGACAGGACAAGAGATATAACAGCAGTTAGAGTTCTCAAAGGGGCAAGGCCGATATTACTAAACTGAGGAGTGAAAGTTGTACCCCAGGCTGTTCAACTGAGGAAACAGCTGTTTGAAGGTAATTCAGTCTCAGAGCAGTGGGAGGCATTCAAAGGGGAGATTCCAGAGGTTCAGGATAAACATGTTCCCACAAAGAAAAAGGGTGAGGCGGCCAAATCTCGAGTCCCATGGATGTCAAGGAGCCGACAGGGTAGGATAACGCAGAAAACAAAGCTTATGTCCGACACTGAGAACTCAATACTGCAGAAAGCCGAGAGGAGTATAGAAAGTGAAGGGGTAAAATCAAAAAGGAAATTAGGAAAGGAAAGAGAGGGCATGAAAGAATATTGGCAAGCAAAATCAAGGTGAACCCAAAGATGTTTTCTCAATACATTAAGAGTATGAGGATAACTAAGGGGAGAGTAGGCCCCATAGCAGATCAGAAAGTTAACCTTTGTATAAGGGTGGAAGATATTGGACTGGTTCTTTATTGAACACTTTGCGTATGTCTTCAGAAAAGAGGGGGGATTTAGATATTGTCGTTAAGGAGGAAAAGTGTGAATTATTGGATATAATAAACATAGGGAGAGAGGAAGTATTAATGGGATTAGCATCCTTGAAAGTTGATATATCACCACACCCGGATGAAATGTACCCCAGGCTGTTCAAAGAAGTAAGAGAGGAAATAGCAGAGGGTTTTCCCACCATCATGTTCCAATCTCACTCGATACATTTGTGTTGCCGGAGTATTGGATAATCGCTAACGTTGTACCTCTGTTTAAAAAGGGAGCGAAGGATAGTCTGAATAATTACAGGCTAGTCAGTATAACATCAGTAGTGGGCAAATTATTGGAATCTATTCTGAGAGACGGGATAAACTGTCACTTAGAGAGGCACAGGTTTATCAAGGATAGTCAGCATGGATTTGTTAAGGGACGCTCTTGTTTGACCAAACTGATCGAATGTTTTGAAGATGTTACAGGGAATATAGATGAGGGTAGTGCAGTTGATGTGGTCGGCATGGATATTAGCAAGGCTTCTGACAAGCTCCCACCTGAAAGATTGGTTCAAAAAATAAAATCCCATGGCGTCCCGAGAAATGCAGCAAGGCGGATACAAAATTGGCTCAGTGGCAGGAAACAAAGGGTAATTATTGACAAGTATTTTTGAGACTGGAGGACTGTTTCCAGTGTCATTCCACAGGGCTCAGTAATGGGTCCCCTGCTTTTTGAGGTCTATATTAAAGATTTAGACGTAAATGTAGTGGGTATGATCAAGACTTTTGCAGACGACACAAAGATTGGCCATGCGGTGGATAGCGAGAAGGATAGCTGTTGGCTGCAGGAAGATATTGACGGTCTGGTCAGATGGGCAGAAAAATGGGATTCGACCTGGTTAAGTCTGAGGTGATGCAATTGGGGAGCTCAAACAAGCAAAGGAATACACGATTACTAGGACAATACTGAGAAGTGTAGAGGAAGTAAGGGACTTTGGAGCGAATGCCCACATATCCCTGAAGATAGCAGGACAGGTTAATAAGGCAGTTAAGAAGGCATATAGAATCATTTCCTTTATTAACCGAGGTATAGAATGTAAGAGCTGGGAGGTTATGCTGGAACTGTATAAATCATTGGTTAGGCCACAACTTGAATACTGTGTGCAGTTCTGGTAACAGAAAGGATGTAATTGCACTAGAGAGGGTACACAGGAGATTTACGAGGATGTTGCCAGGACTGGAAAAATGCAGCTAAGAGGAAGTATTGGATCGGCTGGGGTTGTTCTCCATGGAACAGAGAAGGCTGAGGGGCGATCTGATTGAAATGAACAAAATTTTGCGGGCCTGGATAGAGTGGAGGAGAAGGGTCTATTCACATTAGCAGAAAGATCAGTGACCAGGGGACATAGATTTAAAGTGATTGGTAGAAATATCAGAAGGGAGTTGAGGAAAAACATGTTCACCCAGAAATACAAAATTGCCTCAGTGACAGGAAGCAAAGGGTAATTGTTGACGGGTATTGACTGGAGGACTGTTTCCAGTGGTTTTCCACGGGGCTCGGTATTGGGTCCCCTGCTTTTAGTGGGGATCTGGAATTGACTTCCTGAAAGGATGGTTGAGGCAGAAACCCTCGACTCATTCAAAAAGAGCCTGGATGTGAACCTCAAATGTCATAATCTGCAGGGCGATTGATCAAATGCTGGATCAGAATAGGTGGATAATTTTTCAGCTGGCACAGACACGATGGGCCAAGTGGCCTCTTTCTGTGCCTTAAACTTTCTACGATTCTATGATTCTATCACACGAAACACGCTATCCTCGTTGACACTCACAATTATGTCAACAAACTATCAAGATGATCAGAAATGATTTTCCATGAAGCTATCCGTGCTACTCGCCATTTATTAAGACATGATTTTACAAGCAAGAAATATTTTTGTGCTGGGTTATGGCCTCAACAATTTTCCACGAATCAGCATTGGACTGATAGTTACAGGGCTTATCCAACCTCTCCTTTTTTAAACAGGGTGGAACATTTACAGCCCTCCAGTTCTCTGGCATATTTTTTTATTCATTCATGGGATTTGGACATTGCTGGATAAGCCAGCATTTATTGTCCATCCCTAATTGCACTTGAGAAGGTGGTGGTGAGCTGCCTTCATGAACCACTGCAGTCCACGTGGGGTAGGTACACTCACAGTTCTGTTAGGAAGGAGTTCCAGTATTTTGACCCAGTGACAGTGAAGGAACAGTGATATAGTTCCAAGTCAGGATGATGTCTGGCTTCGAAGGCAACTTGCAGGTGCTGGTGTTTCCATACATCTGCTGCCCTTGTCCTTCCATGTGATCGAGGTTGTGTGTTCGGAAGATGCTGTCTAAGTAGACTTGGTGCGTTGCTGCAGTGCATCCTGTCGATGGTACACACCGCTGCCTCTTTGCGTTGGTGGTGAAGATAGTGAATGTTGTGGATGGGGTGCCAATCAAGTGCTGCTTTGTCCTGGATGGTGCCGAGCTACTTGAGTGTTTTTGGAGCTGCACCCATCCAGGCAAGCAGAGAATATTCCATCACACTCCTGACTTGTGCCTTGTAGATGGTTGACTGGCTTTGGTGAGTCAGGAGGTGAGTTACTCGCCTCAGGAATCCTCGCCGATGACCTGCTCTTTTAGCCATGGTATTTATATGGCTACTCCTGTTCAGTTTCTGGTCAATGGTAGCCCCTAAGATGCGATAGTGGGGGATTCAGCTATGGTAATATCATTGAATGTCAAGGGGGATGATTAGATTATCTCTTGTCGGAGACCGTCATTGCCTGGCGCTTGTGCAGAGTGAACGATACTTGCCAATTATCAGCCCAAGCCTTGACATTGTCCAAGTCTTGCTGCATTTCTACACGGACTGCTTCAATATCTGAGGAGTCACAAATGGTGCTGAAAATTGTGCAATCATCAGCAAACATCCCCACATCTGACCTTATCATTAAAGGAAGGTCATTGATGAAGCAGCTGAAGATGGTTGGGCCTGGGACACAACACTGAGGAACTCCTGCAGTGATGTCCTGGAGCTGAGATGATTGACCTGCAACAACCACAACCATCTTCCTTTGTGCTAGGTATGACTCCAACTAGCAGAGAGTTTTCCCCCTGATTCCCACTAACTCCATTTTTGCTCGGGCTCCTTGATGCCATACTCAGTCAAATGCTGCCTTGGTGTCAAGGGCAGTCACTCATACCTCACCTATTGAATTCAGCTCCTTTGTCCATGTTTGCACCAAGGCTGTAATGAGGTCAGGAGCTGTGTGACCCTGGCGGAACCCAAACTGAGCGTCACTGAGCAGGTCATTGCTAAGCAAGTGCTGTTTGGTAGCATTGTCGTTTACACCTTCCATCACTTTACTGATGATTGAGAATAGGCTGATGGGGCGCTAATTGGCCGGGTAGGACTTGTCCTGCTTTTTGTATGCAGGGCATACCTGGGCAATTTTCCACATTGCAGGATGGAGGCCAATGTTGTAGCTGCACTGGAACAGCTTGATGGGGGAACAGAAGTTCTGGAGCACAGGTATTCAGTACTATTTCCGGAATATTGTCAGGGCCCATAGCCTTTGCAGTATCAAGTGCCTTCAATCGTTTCTTGATATCACGCAGAGTGAATCGAACCCTGAGAAACAGTACTGTATTCTCCCCTCCACCTCCAGTCTGAACAATCACTGTTCACCACTTCTCTCTGCTTTCTGTCCCTCAGTCAGTGTCATATCCACATTATCAATGTCACATTAATCCATGTCATGACAAGTCTATGAAATGTCATTTGATCACAGGCCTTTTGAAAGTCTATATACATAAATGGATATACACGAGTAGGGGAGGAACATGTTGGTATGGTTCTGAATGAATACTTTGTATCTGTCTTAACAAAAGAGGGGAACGATGCAGATATTGTGGTTAAGGAGGAGGAGTGTGAATTATTGGATGTGATATACATAGGGAGAGAGGAAGTATTAATGGGATTAGCATCCTTGAAAGTTGATAAATCATCAGGGCCAGGTGAAATGTATTCCAGGCTGTCAAAAGAAGTGAGAGAGGAAATAGCAGAAGG